>NC_142934.1:11166446-11191446 GCF_046866305.1 Octopus bimaculoides | reverse complement strand
CTCATTCATATGCAAGTAAACTTATCGAATGAGTGAAGTTAATATACTAAATATATTACACAAAAATTCCATATCATATTCCTTATGTCGACAGATAAATTATTCTAAATAATCTTACTAAGACGAAACACTATAGATGCTTTCTCTTGCGCTCTCTCAATTCCAAAACTTACAATATTCAATGAAGAAATATTAAGAAAACACCCATGAATTTTCTCTGTAATTAATTTCACCATCAATTTTACTGTAACGTTCTCTCTCTCTTTGTTATATATCTAATTAATGAATACGTCATACTGAAGATTCCTAAAAAGGATAAAATAGTACTATACAGGATTACAGTGTGGGCACATGGCTCAGTGGTTAGAGCATCGGGCTCACAATCATGAGGTTGTGAGCTCGATTCCCGGACCAGGCTGTGTGTTGTGTTCCTGAGCAAGGCACTTTATTTCATGTTGCTAGAGTTCACTCAATTGCAGAAATGAGTTGTGGTGTCACTGGTGCCAAGCTCCCTTGGCCTTTGCCTTTCCCTTGGATAACATCGGTGGCATGGAGGGGGGAAGCTGGTATGCATGGGCGACTGCTGGTCTTCCATAAACAACCTTGCCCGGACTTGTGCCTCAGAGGGTAACTTTCTAGGTGCAATCCCATAGTCATTCATGACCAAAGGGGGTCTATACCTTTTACTCTTTCACAGGATTACAACTAAAAATTGTAAGAGTGAAAGCATGTGGTCTAGTGGTTAGGGTAGTCAGCTAACAAATGTGAGTTCAATTCCTGGCAGCATGTTGAGTCCTTGAGCAAGACACTTTATTTCATGTTGCTCCAGTCCACTCAGCTGGCAAAAATGAGTAGTACCTGTAATTCAATGGGTCGTCCTTGCCACATTCTGTGTCATGCTGAATCTCCCTGTGAGC
The DNA here is from genome assembly GCF_046866305.1 of Octopus bimaculoides. Taxonomy (NCBI): domain Eukaryota; kingdom Metazoa; phylum Mollusca; class Cephalopoda; order Octopoda; family Octopodidae; genus Octopus; species Octopus bimaculoides. The sequence goes on along the minus strand of NC_142934.1, from coordinate 11,190,529 downwards.
TACATTAAGGGTACACATGTCTGTGGAGTGCTCAGCCACTTGCACATTTATTTCATCAACAGGCTGTTGCATTGATTAGAGAACTTCTAAGAACTTTGGCATAATATATATATATATATATATATATATATATATATATATATATACATACACACACACACACACACGTATATACTTATACACATATGTATATATAATACAAAGAGTTTATATATACATACATACACACACACATATATATATATATACTTTATTTAAAAACAGCAGAAATATAACAAAAGCTGTTACTCAGAGCTTCACGTTCCCGTGCTTTTAAATAAAGCATATTACTCTACCTCTGGTATTTGAGTACTCTTTTTTTCACCTTGTTTCACATTTATGTGCTTACTCCGGTATATATATATATATACTTTCTTTTCAGAAATTAGCTCCTGTTCAAGTAACTCCACCACCACAACTACCATACACAATACAAAACACAATAGAGAGAAGGTTGCCAAATTCTGTAACCATCAAACAAGCTGCAAGACCTGTATATTATATTTTCTAAACTGTATCCTCTGAAAGTGTTCACATAGCAATATGAACCAAGGACTAACTTTGAGTTCATCAAGAGCCAAGAAAAACATTGAAGAAAATTCTCTGACCAGACGGATATTACACGATGGCCAATGCTATAAATAGCAGTTACAGCTAATTTCCATCTCAAAACACGTGGTGTTCGTTGACTGAACCAAAGAAAGAATCGCGATGTAAACTGTTCCGCCTGCATCTAAATTTTCTCAACAACATATCCTTACCCTGCATCAGTAGCCATGTTTGAGAACGTGATTCATTGTAACTGTTGCCAAAATAACGGCCACAGCAAAAAAGTTGGCCAATGACTAACACTGGATCCAGAGGTGAAGTAAACATCTGATTATTAAAAATACCTGTCTAAATTTTACAATTAATGAGCTTTGAGTAGCTTTACCATTCTGACTGTAGCTCTGAATTCCATAAAATATTAAAGTAGATAGTTGTTTCTTTAGTCAGCTAAAACCCATAATGTACAACCAACAGAGTTTTGATTGGGAAATTTCAAGCTAAGCCTGTCATTACCATAGTTCTTATTTCTCTATTGCCCACAAGGGGACAAACATAGAGGGGACAAACAAGGACAGACAAAGGGATTAAGTCAATTACATCGACCCCAGTGCGTAACTGGTACTTAATTTATTGACCCCAAAAGGATGAAAAGCAAAGTTTGGGGGTCGAACACAGACACACACACTATATATATATATATATATATATATTATAAAGAGCTGCAATGTGTATATAGATACAAATAAGACAATAATTTATTTTTGAATGCCGAGACGCCATTAGAACAGCAGAATTATTGGATAAATTATCCTTACAAAGAAGAAAAATTTGTCAACAACCCGTTATGGGATATGTGTGTTTGTGTGTGTGTGTGTGTGTGTGTGAGTTTGTCCCCCATCACTGCATGACTACCAGTGGTGCGTTCACATTCCTGTAAAACTTGATGTTTCAGCAAAAGGGACCGATAGAATAAGTACTCGGCCTTAAAAATAAGTCCTGGGGTTGATTTGCTTGACTAAACCCCCCAACCCACCCAACCCTCAAGGCAGCGCTCCAGCATGGCCACAGTGAAATGACCAAAACAAGCAAAAGAATAAAAAGAATTTAGATCACTCTACAACAACTAAGTTTGTATCATAAAAAAACAAACAAACAAAAAAAAAACCAAGACCTGTCTCAGGTAGGTTGATATCAAAAAGGTTTAAATACTTTCAAAATATCTCTGCCAACAGGTAACAATAAGGTGAAAAAAGTTTTGTAACATGGAGCATTTATGGAGTCACATTTCTTCGTTGCTAAGGCTCTTCCTTGATATATTAGTAAATATGGTTTCTATGCATTCTTGGTAACCTAGCAGTTCCTAGCAAAACCAACAAGCATTTGGACATCAGAAACAACGTTCTAGGTTGGTTAGTATGAAGTCTCTCCAGTTTACAAGCAGTTTAAATAGATTTTGTTTTGTTTTGTTTTTGTTTTTTTTTTTACTTTTCTATTTCAAATATTGATTTCCTATAGTTACTGCTTTTGCTGCGCAATCATCATCATCATCATCATCATCATCATCATTGCCATTCTTACCACCTCCACCGCCATCATCATTTAGTGTCCACTTGTCCTGCATGGACGAGGAATTTGTTGAGGCAGATTTCCTACAGGCGGATGCCCTTTCTGTCACCAACCCTCATCTGTCTCCCAAGCAAGGCAATAATTCCCCTAAAGCCAGACAAAGCATTTCACGAAGATCCGTAATGAACGTCATTGCTTGTAATTACTGTGAGTGATGCTTGTCACAACATCAAGATGAGGTTGCACATACACCTAAAGAAACCTGTCACATATATATCATCATCATTGTCGTCATCATTGTTATCATCATCATCATCATCGTCATTGTTATCACCATCATCATCATTATCGTCATTATATATCCGTTTTTAATGCTGGCATGGAATGGCTGGTTTGACAGGAACTGGCAAGCCAGAGAACCTCACCAGACTCTAACCGTCTGTTTTGGCAGGGTTTCAACAGCTGGATACCCTTCCTGGTACCAACCACTTTACAGAGTGTACTGGGAGCTTTTTATATGGCACCAGCATGGGTGCATTTTTACATGATGCATTTGTATTTGTGTTGACCAAGGATTATAATAGAAAGCACTTTGCCCTAGGTACCAAACAGTGGAACTGAACCCAAGACCACACAGCCACACCTGCACCTGTATATTGATTGAAATTCATAATTAACAAGCTAATAAGGAATAATAGCCAAATCCCCTCAGATATCATATCCTTGCCATATCCTTTTCTTAAAAAGAAAGGATATATAGCATAATGATACCCTGAGTATGTGGAGGCGCAATGGCCCAGTGGTTAGGGCAGCAGACTCGCGGTCATAGGATCGCGGTTTCGATTCCCAAACCGGGCATAGTGAGTGTTTATTGAGCGAAAATACCTAAAGCTCCACGAGGCTCCAGCAGGGGATGGTGGCGAACCCTGCTGTACTCTTTCACCACAACTTTCTCTGATTCTTACTTCCTGTTCCTGTTGTGCCTGTAATTCAAAGGGTCAGCCTTGTCACACTGTGTCACGCTGAATATTCCCGAGAACTACGTTAAGGGTACACGTGTCTGTGGAGTGCTAAGCCACTTGCACGTTAATTTCACAAGCAGGCTGTTCCGTTGATCGGATCAACTGGAACCCTCGTCGTCATAAGCGACGGAGTACCAACAACCCTGAGTATATTATGAAGTGAAGGGCATGGTGGGAATATATTTAATCACAGGTCTGCTCAGTCAGAACTGATCTTGGCAAAAAACACCAACAATAAATAATTAATATACCCAATGTTTTAAATACCACACTGGGCTATAAAACTAGAAGACAAATTGATTAGAATCTTTGACTACAATATTGTATGTTCCATAAGCAACATCATAAAATAAAATTAAGAAAAGTAGGCATGTCTTTTTACACACACACACACACACACACACATGCATGCACATACACACACAAAAACATGGCAGATACAGATGTGAATGGGCGTGCATGTCTCTCGTGCCATTTCTCCTTTTTCTTTCTCTCTTTCGCAATTGCTTGAAATAAAATCTTCTCACCACATGCCACAAACCAAATAGGAATCGATTCTATTAAACCATTTACCAAAGTACTAATGCCTGGAATTTTTATGCTGCAAGACAAAAAGAAAAAAAAAAAAGACAGAAAAAAAAAAGAATAGAAAATGTTCACAACAGATGAACAAGTTCAGTCTTTAGCTTTAACTAATAAAGAATCTTGTTCCTATTTTAAAACTTTACTTTATGCGAAGAGTTACTGGAACCAAAATGAAACTAATCAATATTTTAAGGCTCCGCCAGAACCAAACATTCATCAACCTTTTCCATAGGAAGTTGTTTTATAGCGAACGTTAGAAGACTTCATAAAAATTTATGAGCTGCTAAATTACTTTTGGTGCCCATCACTGCAGTACGGAATTGAGTGAGAACCATACGCAAAAAGGTTGGTAAACCCTACCTCACCATTGTATTGTGGTAGTAAGGTTGAAAATTGGAAAACATGAAAAATCAATAACGTGAATGAATGAAAAAAAATATATATATATAAAAAAATGATACAATGGAAATAAAAATTGAATAAAATAAAACACCTCCAGCGATCTAATCATTTGCATTTAAATCAAGATAATAAAATAAAAACTAAATTTTTGTAGATTTGAATGTAAAAAAAAAAAAAAAAAAAAAAATCATAAACCCCTTTTTATTATCGTCTTTTATTATAACAGGATCTTAAGTCTTTGCTCTATTCAGTCACATGGTTTTTCAATGCTCGGCCGTTTTTTGAAAAATTTATGTTATTTATGTATTTATTTATATATTTATTTATTTATTTCCCCCACACTCCTCTCCTCCATCTTCGAATTTTAATATTTTTCCTTTTGCAATTTAACAAATTTAAACCTTCAGCAACAAACCGAATTAAACTGGCAACATTAACATCAAAATAGCAGAATAAATTATTGCACGAAATAAGAAATTCTATTGAAACAAACCTTGTTGCTGCTATTGTCGTGTTAACACTTGCCATAGTGATTCTCTCACCCATGAGATCAATTTATAAAACGAGAAAAACTGATGATTTACAAACCTCACAGAGAAGTACCAGCATGTAATTTAACAAAAGAGCCTTCATTCAGTAGCTAATTAACCAAGAAATTTAATGGTAACCAACTAAGACCGTAATAATAAACAGAAGGAATACTATGAAGGATGGAGATACCAAAAATACTTGAAGTAATATAAATGCTAAGTTCCGAACTGTATCATTTATCCTTTACTTGTTTCAGTCATTAGACTGCGACCATGCTGGGGCACTGCCTTCAGAAATCTTTAGCTGGATGAACAGACCTCGGTACTTGTGGTAGTGGTGGAGGGGTAAACACAGACACAAAGAAACACACATCTTTTATCTTTTACTTGTTTCAGTCATTAGACTGTAGCCATGTTGGGGCTTCACCTCGAAGAATTCTTTTTTAGTTGAATGAATCTGTAGTGAGTCAGGAAAGCTATTTGTGTTGCTGCGGTATAGCACAGTTGTGCTGTGGCATGCTCCAGCCAATCAGGGCTGGATGCATAGGAATACAAACAGCAGTTGGTGAAAAGATGGCACAACAGTAACAGTTCACCTCCTGACCAGTCTAGTTCAGTTATGTTAACTTCACTCCTCGAAAGTCTGGATGACATCAGCTTCAACTCTGCCTCATAAAGAACTGTGTATTTTCGTTTCAGCTAGTTTTGTTCCAATTAGCTTACAATGGCTTCCAGCAGAACCATTTTGGGCAAAAGTAAGTTATCATACTTTACCTGACTCACATACACGTACAGGCTACACCTCTTGATACTTGTCAGCACCCGTTCCTATTTCAATACACAATGTTTCCTATACAATGTTTTGTTTAAAAACTGCTTTCTGACATTCATTACAAATGCTCCTCAAAAGCTCATTTAATGGACTTTGTCACGAACACTTTCATACTTTAAATTAGTGACCACTCTCACTAAAAATCAACCCCGGTACTTAAACTTATTTTTTTTTTTGTAAAGCCTGGTAGTTATTCTGTTGGGCTCTTTTGGTGAAATGCCAAGTAACCAGGATGTAAACACACCAACACCAGTTGTCAAGTGGTGGTGGTGAAAACACACACACTGCCCACAAGGGGCTAAACATAGAAGGGACAAACAAAGACAGACAAAGGGATTAAGTTGATTACATCGACCCCAGTGCGTAACTGGTACTTAATTTTATCGACCCCTAAAAGGATGAAAGGCAAAATTGACCTCGACTTCTTTTAGTTTCTCCCTACCAAATCCAACCACAAGGCTTCGGCTGGCCCAAGGCTATAGTAGAAGACACTTGCTGAAGGTGCCACACAGTAGGACTGAACCTGGAACCATGTGATGAGAAGGAAACTTCTTACCACACAGCCACGCCTGTACCTACCATACTTTATATTATTCAAACATTTTGTTTCTATTATTGTTTAGTTATCAATCTGACCTATGTACAATAAAAGACATTACAGAATTTGACCATCCTGTCTGTTTGTTTTTGTTTGTTTTTTTGTTTTCAGCATACCCAGGGTGGCACTGTCCCACATGCTCTCACAGTTTTAAGATGGTATCGATATTTTTTATTTGTTACAGTCACTGAACTGTAGCCATGTAAGGTGATGGCAAACAAATCAACTGCCAGTATTTATTGTTTATTTTCTTCTCAAGCTTGGTATTTGTTCTATCAATCTCTTTTGCTGAACAGTTGAGTCACAGGGATGTACATGAGCTTCTTTTAGCTTCTGCCAGTCAAATCCACTCACAAGGCTTTGGTCGGACTGAGGCTATAGAAGAAGACACTTTCCCAAGGTGCCATGCAGTGGGACTGAACCCAGAACCATGTAGTTGGGAAGCAAGTTTCGTACCACACAACCACACCTTCACCAATATTTACATTTAACAGCCAGCTACTCAACTGCGAGTCCCAGCTCCTGGTTAGTTTAAGCACATCTTATACTTGATCAAACTAAATTTCTTTATTCGGTCTCCAAGAGAATAATGAGTCTCAGAGATACAGAATTGTCCTCAGAAGAAAGAATGTTAAAGCAAACCCTGCCAAAGTATGATTTGAAGCTAGTAGGCCCTGAACCATTCGCTGACAAGTTTTAATTTTGGCATCGTTACCTCTACACTAACCCAATTGCTTGAGATTGTTGAAAGACACTTAGCAACTGCTGCAAAGAGAAGATGAGAATATTGTAAGAAAGCCAAATGCTAATGAAGTAGGAGGGAAAGTGTTAGTGCAGAGCCAATCCACATAGCACCAGTTATAATTGGTTGAGTTTATAGAGTTCAATTTGGGTTCAAAGCGAGTTGGTAGGGAAAACTGGTTGGAAAAGGGGACATATTTTCCAAGAGAAATACAAAATGATATCAAAACTACATTTAAAACAGTTGCAGAGGCTATGCAGATATGTCAGAATAAACTAGAAAACCATATATATATATTTTAGTTACTAATCAAAGTTAATTCAGAAACAGGAAGCTCAATTTCAATTATATTTTATTTTATATTTTTATTTTGTTTTTTTATGTGGCTGTTATATTCTAATTAATGTGAAAGTATAGTTACTGCTATTCTTCGGATTCATTATGTAATATCTTTTGTCAACGAAAGATGCGATTCCTTTTTGACATTCTAATTTAGAAGACTTACCTTAAGGTTAGAAAATCAACTGTGAAGTTGCTAGTTAGCAACTTTAACAGATTAATTTTTTTTTTTTTTTAAAGAACATTAAAAAATATATATATATATATTATAGATAAATGTGAGTTCTTCTCAAAATAAGAGAAGAAAAAGAAAAAAATTTTTTTAAACCCGAGGTGAATAAATTTTAAATATTTGTATAATGAAGAATCTGCAAAAGGTTCGTAATTAGTTAATACACTCAGTTCTAGAAATTTAAAAAAAAAACTAATATCTTAATTATGAAAAATGAAAAATTAACCAAAAAAAAAAAAAGAAAAAAAAAAGAAGGAAAAAAGATAAATATAAACAATAAGTGAAAAGCAACACGTGCCTATATATGTTGTGTAGTTTCTGTGAAGCTTAGTGCTTCATATGTCAAGATAACTCTGCAATTTGCTTTGTCTTGTAAAAAGCAGATTATGTATTAAGCTTGTGCCAACCTTCGTCACCACCACCACCACCACCACCACCACCATTGTCATTGCCAAAAACCATCACCGCCGCCGCCACCACCACCTTCTATCAAGTTGCGCAGTCAATAAATTAAATTCAATTAATACATTGTTCCATTATTTAAGGGCCAGGTAACTAAAGGTTCTCCCTCTCTCTTTTAGCTGCTCTTTGCCAAACAGCTTAACCCTTTACCATTCCGGTTTCTCGGTCAATTGTAATGCTTATTTATTCACATTGTCTTGAATAAATCATGTACTGTCTTGTAGCTTTGAGATTTTGCTGATATGCTTGTCTATTTTTAGGATGACATTGCAGGGTAGGTGTGAAAGTCTGGATCTGGCTGGTTTTAACATAACGACAGGTTGAATATTAGGGATGAATACGGCCAGTTTAGCCCTTTAGCAGTTAAACTGGCCATATCCAGCCCAAATATGTAGATTATATTCCATGTTCAAACAAGCCAGATCTGGCCTCTTACACCTATCCTATCATGTCATTATAAAAGTATACAATCACGTGATCGAAATCTTGAAGTAACAAGATGATGTATGATTTACTCTTTACCCTTTTACTTGTTTCAGTCATTTAACTGCGGCCATGCTGGGGCACCGCCTTTAGTCGAGCAAATCGACCCCAGGACTTATTCTTTGTAAGCCTAGTATTTATTCTATTGGTTTCTTTTTGCCGAACTGCTAAGTTACGGGGGACGTAAACATACCAGCATTGGTTGTCAAGCGATAGTGGGGGGACAAACACAGACACACAAACATATATATGACGGGCTTCTTTCAGTTTCCGCCTACCAAATCCATTCACAAGGCTTTGGTCGGCCCAAGGCTATAGTAGAAGACACTTGCCCAAGGTGCCATGCAGTGGGACTGAACCCGGAACCATGTGGTTGGTAAGCAAGCTACTTACCACACAGCCACTCCTGTGCCTATGTATGATTAATTTAAAACAATGAGAGTAAAACAAACATTACATTTGATAGCGTTATCTGAATACTAATGGGTCAAACACAAAAGTGGTAGACTTAGAAATAACCAGGTGGATGTTGAGTGAAGTTTGAGTGTTAACAAACTATGGCAACAGATAGAAAACTAGAAGAATCTGAAAGCCAGACTAACTCTTGTCTGAAATCTTCAAAGAAGTAGAATATGCAATAAATACAATGGAAGATGGGAAGGTAGCTGGAACAGACGAAATACTAGCAAAAGCATTAAAACATGTAACTGCAATCGCAATCTAAGAACAGACGTATGTAAAGTAATGGATGAGAGTGGGCAATGTTCTGAGATGAAACGAACTGGCTTCATGTCATTCCTGCCGTACGACCAAAAGCTCAAGACTGCAGCATAGAACCATAAACTTGGTGAGTCGTGACTAAACTATAACTATCCATCAACTGACAAAGAATCACAGAAAGAATAAACGAAAATGAAAATGAAAATAATAATAATAATAATAATAATAATAATAATAATAATGGTGATGATGATGATGATGATGATGATGATAGAAGCAAAAAAAAAGAAAAGAAGAGTGCCATTGTTATCAAGTGAACGATATTTCGGCATCTAGTGTTCCTTTCACAGGTTCAAAAAATAAACTTGTCAATCTACTTCATTCTTGGTAATATTTTATAGGACTGAGGCAACTCTTCCACAAGCAAAAAAAAAGAAGGCCTGCTAGATGCCGAACTATCGTTCACTTGATAACAATGGCACTCTTCTTTCTTTTGCTTCTGTATACCTACTGGAGGAGTTACCTCAATCCTATAACAATAATAATAATAATAATAATAATGATAATAATGATATGCCCTGTGTCATTCTAAAAATATACAATCACATCATCCAAATCTCAAAGCTAAGAGATAAGGCGAATTAATTGGAAACAATGTGAATAAATAGGCATTACATTTGACAGAGTAGTTTGAATACTAAGGGATTAAGAAAGGAGTTAAACAAGGCTGTGTATTGTCCTCTAATTTGTTTATTCTATACCTTAAGAAGATCTTCAACATATGTAATAAAGCCCTTCGAATAATAACAAGACTGTACTGGAAGCAAAACAGCAGTAGTAAGAAGGAAACAAGGAAAAAACTAAGGGTCTTCTATGATAGCTTTGAGTCAATCAAAGTCTTGGAAGTAGAAGTGGTAGATGGAAACTGAAAGAAGCCTGGCACCCATGTCAGTGACATGTAAACGTAAAAAGCACCCTTCGAATGTTGGATGATATGCCATGCTGGAGAAGATCTGTCAAGCCAAATGCAATTATAGTCATGGCTGACGCCAATGTTGCATAATTGGCACCTGTGCCGGTGGTATGTAAAAAGCATCCTTCGAACTTTGGGTCTCACGGAAGCAGAGACAAATGACCAAGACCTTTGGCAATATACTGTGCTTGAGAAGACCTGTCAAGCCAAGTGAAATTGTAGCTGTGGTCAATGCCGGTGTTTTGCAACTGGCACCCATATCGGTGGCACATAAAAAGCACTCACTACATTCTCGGAGTGGTTGATGTTAGGAAGGGTATTCAGCTGTAGAAACCATGCTAAATCAGATTGGAACCTGGTACAGCTTCCTGGCTTACCAATTTTCAGTCAAACCATCCAACCCATGCCAGCATGGAAAACAGATTTTAAATAATAATGATGATGATGAAGATGACCTATTTATATATATATATATATATATATATATATAGAAATAATACATTTCTAAATCTCTCAGAGAGATTTATGCAGTAGTGATATGATAAAGTAGTTGTATGCTGTCAACTTAATGTGACAGTCCCATGAAGGGAATAATACTACTGCTATTTAGCCCTAGGAAGCAGCACAGCTTCCTGTCAGCCTTATATGTTTACAAGAGCTAGATAGGCATTTCCAACTAGCAAGCCATGCTACTCCAGACTGAAGACGAGCAATGACTCAGAAACTAACCTCTGGATGCAGGCTTAGCTGGGTGGAGGTGCTTATCTCCCCCTTGTAAACATAAAGACACAGGAAATGTGTGAAGGCTGACAGTAAGCGGTGCTGTTTCCTTGGGCTAAATAGCACTAGTATTATTCCCTTCACGGTAACTATCACACATTAAGTTGACAGCATACAACTACATTATATATATATATATATATATATATATATATATATATAGATATATCAGTAATATCTATGTATGTGTGTGTGGTCCACCCTACTATATGGAGTTGAAATCCAAACATGAATGAATAAAAGTATGAGCCCTTTGAAATGAAGGAATACAGAAAGTCTTTTCAGAATGTCTTTGACAAAGCATGAAGTTCTAAAAATAGTAGAAATTAAAGCAAGTTCTATCAGACACCATCAAAGAGAGAAAACTAAAATACTTAGGACATTTAATTAAAAACAAAAGCCAAAAAATAAAAAAGGTTTACAGAGGAGACAGTTAATAGAAGGCGGAATAAATGGTAAGGGAAGAAGAACAACTAAGAATTACGTTGACAGATAATATCAAGAATATCAGACTGACATAAAATACACTGAATATATATATATATATATATATATATATATATATATATATATATATATATATATATATATATATATATATATATATATATATATATATAAAGGACAGCACAAGGCAGAATGAGATGAAGATCCAAATACTTGAAAGCTGATGATATCTGATGATGATGATGATGATGATGATGGTGGTGGTGGTGCTGGTGGTGAAAGAAATAATGACAACAACAGTCTCAGGCATATGATGAAAACAGTCTAATATTGGGACTAAAATACCATGATCATCACCATCACCATCACCATCACCATGATGATCATCATCATCATCATTTAATGTCTGTTTTCTATGCTGGCATGGGTTGGGACGGTTCGACAGGAGCTGGTAAGCCAGAGATTAGCCCAGATTCCAGTTGTCTGTTCCGGCATGGTTCCTACACCTGGATACCCTTGATGATGCCAACCACTCTACAGAGTGTACTTTTCACATGGTACCAGCCCAGGTGCTCGTACATGGTGCCAGCATAAGATCTTCTTATGTGACACTGGTACAAATGTTCTGTACATGGCACTGCAAGAGTGCTTTGTATGTAACACCAGCACAAGTGCTTTATTGTGGCACCAGCATGTGTGCTCTCTGCGTGGCACCGGCATGAGTGCTCTCTGCGTAACAGCAGCACAAGTGTTTTTTACAGGGTATCAGCACATGTGCTTCTTATGTGATACCATCACAAGTGCTTTCAGTGTAGCATTGGGATGGGTGTGCTCTTTGTGTGAATACTTTTTACAAAGCACTGTAAAATGTCTAACTACAGTAGGAGGGGGGGAAAAACTCAGAAGAATAGATGTCAAGACAGATATTGATAGACAACCAAAAAACAAACATTGACACTGATAAATAGCCAAAACATAGTTGAAAATAGGCAACTTTGCAGGCTTAAATTAAATATAGAAAGTATGGATAACTAGGGAGGTGATAGTGTCAGAGTGTGTTACCGAGAACACCCACAAGTATTACCCTGTGCCTAAACAAATTAATACTGGTTCTGAAGATGTGGAAAGTGGGGAAAACACAGATACACACAAACACACATACAATAGGCTTCCAACACCAAGGCAATTGATTGGCTAGGGCTATAATAGAAGGCACTTGCCAAGGTGTCACACAGTGGGACTGAACTTGAAACCGTGTGGTTGCACAGCGAGTTTGTCAACCACACAGCTATGCCTGTGCCAAATGAAAATACCAAACAAGAGAAGAAACAAAGGTTTCAGAAGAATACATTTCTCCCACAACTTCACTTTTATAATTGTTTATATTCAGCCTTATCAACTAATATACAAATATGATTATCATTTCCTGTCCTAAAAAATAAAAACATATAAAACTACTACAAAACAACAAAAATACACCTAAATCAAATGCACACGAAATTCCATAAAATTCTTTGTTTATTTTGCCCTACAGACAATCAAACCTCACTATTTGGTTCCACCAAAGTTCTAGCAACTAATTGATAGCAAATTGACAGAATTCTGCTAGATGGACAGTTTAAAATTTAAAATTTCAACATAGTTTACAAAATGACAATGTAATTTTTCAATTAGCAATAAACACACTTTAAATATAACTCTTGAATGACGGAATATATATATACACACACACACATGTATATACATATATATATACAAACACATACACACACATACAGATACCTATACATATACATATCTCCCTCTCTCTCTCTCTCTCTCTCTCTATATATATATATATATATATATATATATATAAACATACATATACACACACACACACACACACATATATATATATACATATACACACACATACATACTACACCCACACACCCACACACTCTTATCTGTGTATATATATATATATATTATGGAAAGGATATGTGTTAGGATGCGCCAACTGAAATTAACTGTTAAAAAGAACAGAAAAAGAAAACAAATGGTTACCACAAACTAGCAGAGTAGGGCAAAGTAGCAAACTTGATCAATTTATGTTCAGAGTTTGAAAGAGAAATTTAATGGATAATAGAAACTAAGAGATATATTATATTATCACGGCCAACAAACTAAGTAGTAACAATCAATAATTTAGATTATATTTGAAAACTTTATACAGAAGATTGGTCTCAGATCTTGGCACAAGGCCAGCAAGTTCAGGGTTTGGAGTAAGTCGATTACATCGACCCCAATGCCCAACTAGTAAAACCTTTTATCTAATTGAAAGATAGAGCATTGATTATATTAATCCCATTATTTAACTTGTTACTTATTTAACAGATGGTTGCCCTTCACAGGTGCGGTCACAGGAATTTCTCGAAGGGAGGGCACAAGGTCAGAAGGGAATATACTTCCAGGAAAATAGGGTGTAATGACATTATTTAGAAGGGTGACTTCTTTTCTTGAGTGGGGTACATGCCCCTCAGGCCACCCCTTGGGTCTGTTCCTGCTTCTTAAGGAAAACCAAATTACATCATGGACTCGGTGTATTTTATCATGCCACCGATGCTACAGAATTTATTCCCGAAGTCTAACGTTTCTGCCAGCTCGCTGCCTTACCATGCCAACTAATATTAACCCAGAAATCTTTTGGAGGAATCCCATTTAGCCACTCTGAATTCCTGATCAGGCACTTTCAAGTCATTGACCAACATTTACGACAATAAACGAGAAAAGACGTAACTAAATTTTGCACAAGTTACATGGAGTCATTTCTGTCCTAAATATCATATATATGGGGTGGGGGTGGGGAGCATAAAGAGTAATCATAGCTGCAACATCTTTGATCATATGTCAGCTTGATTAAAGCTGACTTGTGGTTAAAAACAAAAAAAAAAAAAAAAGCTAAAACAATAATCAAACTGATGCAGTAAGAACAAAAGAACTTTGGTAAGTTTGATAGATTGCTTATGTCAAACAAATATGAAAAATAAATGTATAAAAAAAAAAAAAACCAAAAGTAACACAAGAAAGGAAACAGAAATTCTACATCATCGATGTAGTTAATAGCATAACTCTTTTATGGCCATTTCTTTGGTATGTCATGAAATTTGATAAAGTTCGGAAAGTATTCTTCAATAAGAAGAATGGCGTTCGCAAAGTCTGTCTAAAAATTAGCATGGAAAGAAGGGTGGGTGGATGGGTGGGGTGGAATACAAATAACTGGCACTCCGTCGGTTACAACGATGAAGGTTCCAGTTGATCGATCGACGGAACAGCCTGCTTGTGAAATTAATGTGCATGTGGCTGAGTACTCCACAGACATGTATACCCTTAATGTAGTTCTCAGGGAGACTCGGCGTGAGAGAGGATGTGACAAGGTCAGCCCTTTTTTGAATTACAGGCACAACTCATTTTTGCCAGACGAGTGGGCTGGAGCAACGTGAAATAAAGTGTCTTGTTCAAGGACACAACGCGCTGCCAAGAATTGAACTTATGAATATATGATCCTGAGCCGACTACTCTAACCACTAAGCCACGTGCCTTCACAGAATGGAAATACTGCACAGAAAAAACAAAAAATGTCTGAAAATCAAGTTTATTCTTTTACTCTTTTATTTGTTTCAGTCAGTTGACTGTGGCCATACCGGAGCACCGCCTTTAGTCGAGCAAATCAGCCCCATGACTTATTCTTTGTAAGCCTAGTACTTATTCTATCGGTCTCTTTTGCCGAACTGCTAAGTTACGGGGACATAAACACACCAGCATCAGTTGTCAAGTGATGTTGGGGGGGACAAACACAGACACACAAACATATACACACACATACATATATATATATATATATATATATATATATATATATATATATACACACACACACATATACGACGGGCTTCTTTCAGTTTCCGTCTACCAAATTCACACACAAGGCTTTGGTTGGCTCGAGGCTATAAGTAGAAGACTCTTGCCCAAGGTGCCATGCAGTGGGACTGAACTCGGAACCGGACCATTTGGTTCGTAAGCAAGCTACTTACCACACAGCCACTCCTACGCCAATAAATCTTTCTATACAAAAGAAGAGATTTTTAAGGAGAAACAAGGAGTGGACACCCTGTCAGGTGACAAGCTCAATGGCCTGAAAGTACTTGGACACTTCCTTGGAAATATTTTAACTATTCAAGCTACATGTTATGTGCTGCATTCGTTGATGCACTTTATCATCTCCTGCAACAGTCTGCAGTTATTAGTCTGCGCAGTTCTAACCTTCAACATATAGCCTACGCAAGTTTCAAATAAACTATAACTGCATCAGACAGTTGCTAGACTCTTGCGTGTGTATTTATTCTTTGAATCCTGGAATAATTCCACAAGAAGTGAAATGAGTTTTTTTTATTTATTTATTTATTTCTGTGAATATTTTTTTTTTTTAAATTACCATTAGATTTCTTTTCTTTTTTCTTTTTTGTCTCGGCATTAAGGTATTTTACAGAAAAAAATGAATATAACAAATTTACTTGAAATCTCAATATCATTTTGGTACAGAGTCAGAATTTCCTGGTACCCAGAGGAGGTATGTGTGGCTGAGTCAACTCTCAACATGATTTAAATACAGGAAGATCAGACATTGAGCAGTCGATTATCTCAGTTGATAAAAAAAAGATATTAAAAAGAAACAAAAATCCAGTCCTGTTTACTATTTATCCAAAATCTCGTCCGTCATTGTCAGCCAAAAACGGAGGTAGAAGGAATACAAATCAGATTATTCTAATGGAAAACTGTGAAAATAGATGTTTTTATTTTTATTATTATTATTATTATTATTATTATTATTATTATTATTATTATTATTATTTAAAAACATAATAAATTCCTTGAGGTCTGGATTCATTTTTAATGTTTATAAAAACCTGACAGTTCAGGCACTGTGTCGGGTACCTTCAGAAAAACTTGCTTCCTTATCATTCTAAATTTAATTTAAGATCCCTTAAGGAGTAGTGACAAGTGGTTCCTAGCTAATGAGCTTAATTATTGACATTTTAAAAATAATTTCAAGCATTTTTATTCAAGAAAAAACCCCCCAAAAAACTACAGAAAATACTGAGAAAATTGTTAAACAAATAAAAAGTCAGAATTGATTAGGCTCATCCCAAACACACTACCTATACTAGTTAACTAGCAAACTTGCTGTTGCTTAATTAATTAATTAGTTAATTATTCTTTCATTCTCTAACCTACCTCAGTCACTGGAATGTGCTCATGCTGGAGCACCACACTGTAAGGTTTTAAGTGATCAAATCAACTTGAGCACTTATTTCAAGACAAGTAGCTAATTCTATTGGGCTCTTTTTTGCCAAACTGGAAAGCTACAGGGAGAATGGGGACATAAACAAACCTACATAGTTACCTAGCAATGACAAACAAACACAGTCACACACATATAGACAGGGATGCATTTGAGAAGTTTGGAAACATTTTTAGGAGAGGCAGTTATAAATGTGCTAGAATATTGTAATTTTAGTATATCAATACTATAGATCTAATAAGCTGACCTGCCAAGCTTTGTTATTCCAGACAGAAGGAGACATCTGTAACAACACTTTGAACAAACCCTACTAAACACTGCTTGTCGCAGCTGATGAGTTTGCAGAATGCAGTCGGGATGAGAAGACAAATTGGAAGCTTGTTATGCAATAAGGATTTGTGTTAACCCTTTCGTTACCATATTACTTTTGAGATGATCTGTGTTTCTTTCAGTTAATTCTAAATATAACAAAGAACTTAGTAAAATAACTTAGTTATCATTAAGCTGGTGTTAGGAACATAAATTGCAACTAAGGTTTGGTGGAAGATTTTAATTCAGAACTTTCGAAAATAAGACATTTGTACTACAGAGCCAGAGGCGGTTTCAGCTGGGATAGTATCAAAAGAGTTAAGAATTATTTCTCTATTATATATTTTAACCCTTTTGTTACCATACTCTGTGCTTCTTTCAATTAATTTTAAATATGACAAAGAATCTAGTACAAGCAGCAATAAACCAGCAACATGTTCTAGGAAGTGCAGAGTGAAAACACAAAGGATGCATGTCATCCTAGGGCCCGAAAGTGGGTCCAGCGGGGAACAACCGTTAGTGATTCTAGGTACAGTTTAGAAAAGGAAAAAAAAATGGAGGAAATTAACCTCCAATAAGCAAATTTATTTGATGCCTTTCGAAGGAAGGCAGATACCTAACGCCTGCAAACGAGAACTAAATATCATTTACTTAAGACTGATTGTAGTATATAGTTTTAAAATGACATCTGCTTCTGAAATAATTAAAGAATGTGGCTGTATTATTGAAGTTCTTTCGTATATTTTGTTCTTCCTTTTCAGCTAAATTGTTATCTAAAGAAAAAATTTTTTTTAAAAAAGGAAAAATGTGGGAAGGAGAAAGAAAACAGCAAAAACATTCTTAAAAATTTAGTCTGCGTCTGTTTTGGTTATAGTGCTAAAGACTAAGGTGTAGGGGCGGGGAATGAGACAGCAACAAAGAGTACAGATTATACGAATAGATATAGATTTATGGGTGGTGGTGGTGGTGGTGGTGGGGTCTATGGGAAAATCTAGATGCAGTTTTAAATAACCAAGGAAGAGTTTAGGGATTGGTCTTTACCCTATTTTAATTCATTTGTAATATGTATGTTATTTGATGCTTCTAAAGGCAGAAGCGAGCAAGAGAGAGAGAGAGTGTGTATGAGAGAGAGAGAGAGTGTGTATGAGAGAGAGAGTCTGTATGAGAGAGAGAGAGTCTGTATGAGAGAGAGAGAGAGAGTCTGTATGAGAGAGAGAGTCTGTATGAGAGAGAGTCTGTATGAGAGAGAGTCTGTATGAGAGAGAGTCTGTATGAGAGAGAGTCTGTATGAGAGAGAGAGTGTGTGTATATGAGAGAGAGAGAGACAGGTGTGTGAAAGAAAGGTGTGAGAGTGTGTGTGTGTGTGAGAGAGAGTGTGTTTGTGTGTGAGAGAGTGTTTGTGTGTGAGAGAGTGTGTGTGTAAGAGAGAGAGGGAGAGAGAGAGAGAGAGAGAGAGAGAGAGAGAGAGAGAGAGAGAGAGAGAGAAAGGGGAATATTATCCAACAATTTTTTTGTTCTTTGTGAGTGTTTATAGCCCAAACTTACAGAGAAACTAAATTTCTATCACACACACACAGACACAGACACACACACACACACAAGTCGTTGTTGCTTGGTATGCAGTGTTTGGTGTTAACCATGCAACAACATTTGTTTTTTTGTTTTTTGTTTGTTTCCCTCTCCCTTCTTGGCCAGCATTAATATCTATTCTTATAGCATCGAAAGAAAATCTCAAATAACCGAATAGCAACTGATAAAGAAAAGTTATTCAAGAGGACTGTGGAAGCAATGCATGAGAGGGTGAGAAGCATAGTCTACAGTAGAATAAGACTATGGTAGAGACGATGTAGGAGAGGTAGCTGCTGAAATGGTAAAAAAACAAAAAAAAACAAAAATGGATAAGAGCTAGGTCTGGTGTGCAAACAATCACACACACACACTTTATTTACTGACTCATAAAGTAAACAAGAGTAAAAACAATTATGACATCATCATCGCAGTTTACCATACCCTGGTCTCACTATTAAATGACAGAATAAATAACAGGGACCTCACGTCTTGCAGTTTTCACCACCACCACCACCACCACCACCACCACCACCATCACCATCATCATCATCATTATTATTATTAAGGTGGTGAGGTGGCAGTATTGTTAGAACACCAGGCAAAATGCTTGGCGGCATTTCGTCTGTCTTTATGTCCTGTGTCCAAACGCCTTGTGCCTATAGTAAAAACAATTATTATTATTATTATTATTATTAAGGAGCAAAGCTGGCAAAATCGTTAGCACGCCGGGTGAAATGCTTAGTGGTATTCCGCCCATCGCTACATTCTGAGTTCAAATTCCACCAAGGTTGACTTCGCCTTTCATCCTTTCAGGGTCAATTAAATAAGTACCGCTGAGATCAACTTTGCCTTTCATCCTTTCAGGGTTCGATAAAATAAGTACCAGATGAACACTGGGGTCGATAGAATCGACTCAACCCCACCCCAACCAACCCCCTCACCCAAATTGCTGCCCTTGTGGCAAAATCTGAAACCATTATTAAGGTGGCAAGCTGGCGGAATCGTTAGCATGCTTTGTGGTATCTTTTCTGGCTTTATCTTCTGAGTACCAGTTAAACACTGGGGTCCATGTAATTGACTTGTCCTCTCCCCTGAAATTGCTGGCCTTGGGTTAAAATTTGAAGCCACTGATTATCATCATTATTTTTGAGAGAGAGAAAGTGAACATTAGTAAGAATTAGAAGGCAGTGTCTAAAAAGATTTTTTAAAAATTTGATATTACTTCATTTCAGTTCATTTACAATACCAGTGCCCCTCAAGAAAAGCATGAACATCACTTTATCTCATTTTCCCATAGCCACTCCTGAGACTTAATACCTCAGGTAAAAAATTAATATTCCAAGAAGACCAAAACTAACTTTGACTCACTCATCCTGGTCTGCTTGTTTAAGTAAATAAAATATTTATACATTACAAAGTAGGTTATTTTACATATGTGGAGGCGCAATGGCCCAGTGGTTAGGGCAGTGGACTCGCGGTTTCAATTCATAGACCAGGCGTTGTGAGTGTTTATTAATCAATTGATCCTTTTGCTAACAGAGAAAAAAAACTCCAAGGTTTTATAGTCATGAAAAATCTAACCCTTTGGCATTTAAACCAGCTATATCCAGCTAAAATATTTTACCTGTTTTTTAAGTTCACACCGGCCAGATTTGGCCTTTCACACCTACCCTGTGATGTCAAATATAAAATAAACAATCACATCATCGAAATCTCAATGCTATGAGATAATGCATGATTAATTCAAAACTACGTGAATAGATAAGTATTACATTTGACAGAGTAATCTGAATGCTAATGGGTTAAACGATTTCACCTGCAGGCAGGTACCTAATGGCATGCGTGACATGGCTTATATACATAGTTATTATTGATAAACCACATAATCCAGGATTTTCTGTTAACAAAACTGTATTATCTGTCAAACTTAGCAACATTAAGTTTATTACTAGAATATTGCTTTTGATCTATAAAATGAAACTGAACATAAAATTTTAATTATCGTATTTAATGGCATATAACATGCACCCCACCAACCACCACCACTACCACACACAAAAATATGTCTTGGACAATCACCCTGGGCCCTATATGATGTTTTAATCCCTTGGGCATTTAAACCAGCCTGTATCCTCCAGCTGATATATTCTACTTCTTTTATGTTCAAACTAGCCAGATCTGACTTCTCATACTTACCCTACAATGTCAGTCTAAAAATAAATAATCATGTGTTTGAAATCTCAAGGCTATCAGATAATGCATGACTATTTCAAATTAACGTGAATAAATAAGCATTATATTGGACAGAGTTATGTTAAAGGATTAAATGCACCAAAAACTTAATTTTCCTAAATATATATATGCCTCTCTGTTTTTTTTTATGCCATTAAATAGGGTAAATATAAAAAAAAAACTAAGTAATGGACAAACCTAACTCGGCCAGCTTAAAATAGGAATAATGAGGAGGCACAGTCCACGTTTTTACTTAAATCCCCTTGTGAGGTCTCAGAGACAGTTAAAGATGTCAAAACATTAGCAGCTTGATGATTTCATCTCAGAAAGAAACTATATGTTATTAAGAATATGTAAAAGACACACAGAGAAATATTTAATGAATTTGAAGAACGCCAAGTTGTTGATGAATATTATTACAACCAACAATTAAATAGAAAATAATTTTGTTAAATGTTGTCTTAATAATGAAACAATAATAAAAGATTAATAACTTGTCTAAAATCATTTACTTTAGAAATGTCTAAGTAAAACCAGAAAATACCATACTTACAAGAACGAGAGATAATATTGGTGCCTTGATTAGTAGGTAAATATATCCTAATATACAGAATTGTTGCAGAAAACTTGTTTGAAAATTTCTGTGGAAAGAAACAATATTGTATTAAGAAAGTTGAATTATTTACAAATTGTATATTATACATCAATCATGTTGAACAACAACAATTTTATAGAAAAGACAACAGTTTTGATCAGAAAATGATAACAAACATACAGAGAGAGTCCAAAGAAAACTCATTAAGAAGATAGAAAAATGAATTTTGATAAATTTAATAGTTTACCTTTAATAACAATTAAATATGAATAAAATCAGCAAAATACTAACAAAACTGAAAACATTATGAAATGTACAGAAATATATGGATGAACGGGGGGAGACACATACAAAGGGGTGCTGAAAAGTTCCTGGCTTCGAGTAAAAGAAAATACAGGAGGATCAGTTAATTATGATTTTATTCAACATATTCCCATCTCAGAGTCACACACTTATTGAAGCGGTCCTTCAGTTTGTCAGCTTCCTTAAGTCCTATGAAAGAACTTGGAAGGTTGGACCTTCAATTAGGTCTTTCATGATACCCTTAGAGCACCCCCTTCATATATATGCAATGAGCATAAGGTACTACCTATGTAAAATGTGTTCTATCTTACATTGAAATATTGCATAAATTCCTTTATTTGCTCTTTACTCTTTTACTTGTTTCAGTCATTTGACTGCAGCCATGCTGGAGCACCGCCTTTAGTCAAGCAAATCGACCCCAGGACTTATTCTTTGTAAGCCTAGTACTTATTCTATCGGTCTCTTTTGCCGAACCGCTAAGTTACGGGGATGTAAACACACCAGCATCAGTTGTCAAGTGATGGGGGGGGGACAAACACAAACGCACAAACATACATACACACACACATACATATATATACATATATATCATCATCATCATATATATATATATATATATATATATATATATATATATATATATATATATATATATAATAACAACAAGGCTTCTTTCAGTTTCCGTCTACTGACAAGGCTTTGGTCGGCCTGAGGCTATAGTAGAAGACACTTACCCAAGGTGCCACGCAGTGAGACTGAACCCGGAACCATGTGGTTGGTAAGCAAGCTACTTACCACACAGCCACTCCTATGCCTATTATTATAATTTTTTTTTGTTTGGTCTTTACTCCGAATTGTCAAAATATTTTCAATGCTTTCTTCTACCTGTATCTATATGAAAGTTCTTCAAATAGACTGCAAAATGTTACAATATTCTAAACATGGTATAAACAGCACAATAATTCCCCCTGAATAAATAACAAGGGCTTGCCAACAGCTCAGATACAAGTTCTGTGTTAGACATTATAACGTTTGACATACTAGAATGAAATTTCAATATTCACAAACGAGAAGCTCTGGTGATGAGATTAGTGGGGACGGCTTCCACAGGTGCAAATGCATCCAATTAAATATTTCAACCAGTAACTAATTATAATAGCCAGTTTCTGGGCCATGTTCAGATCTTAAATGCTGTTCGTTAACGAAAGCAAGTTAATTATGTCAGAGCTGAATGAAAGAAACTAAGCTAGGCATGTTGAGTATGAATAGTTTTTGAACCTTGAAAGCTTGTTCCCATTTTCGCAATATGCATTATGCATTACAAGAAGCAAAAAAAAAAAAAAAAGAAAAGAAATAAAATGGAAGAAAAAACCCCACTTGAAACAAGAAAGTTAATATAAAGTAAATTTATTCAAAGCTAGACATGCCTTATAATTCAGATAGATCCTGTCAGAATGACAGACTAGTGAACAAATTTCGGAATAACTTGAGTTTTGTGTTCATGAATTATAACAGGGAATGAGGCAAGGGGTGATTTGTACAAGACGAAATACCTTTTAGTGTTTAGTCATATTCCCTTACATTACGAGATCAGATTCTGTTGGTTTTTACCTTTCATCCACCAGAGTTAATAAATTACCTCTGCGACACACACACACACACACACACACACACACACACACACACACACAGACAAGCCAAAAAGAAAAAAGAAAAAGGCCAATGTTTTTAGGTCCTCTATACAATTAAAATCATCATCATCATCATCATCATCATCATCATTTTATGTTGGTTATCCATGCTGGCATGGGTTGGAAGGTTAATACTAATTTAACTAATGGGTTTTTGTTTTCGTATTTTTGTATTCTTTTCTTTTGCTCCTACAGTTGACATCTAAGAGAAATAATATTCTTGAACATTTATAGATACAGAGTGCTGCACAATGGAATTGAACCTGAAACCATGCAGTTGCAAAGCAATATTCTTTGATTACATACCCTTGGGCAAGTGAGTTCTACTATATATATATATATAGCTCCAAGCCAACAAATACCTTGTGAGTGAATTTGGTAGACAGAAACTGTGTGAAACCCCATCGTGTATGTGTGTGTGTATTTGTCCCCCACCACAGCTTAACAACTGGTGTTGGTTTGTTTACGTCCATGTAACTAAGTAGTTTGGCAACAGAGCCCAACAGAATAAGTATCAGATTTGAAACGATAACTACTGGGGTATTTATGTCAATGCTTGTTTAAAACCCTTCAAGGCAGTGCTCCAGTATGGCTGCAGTTCGATGACTGAAAAAAGTAAAAAAATAAAGATTTCTATTTTCCAACATCAACCAGAACATTTGTGCAGTTTTGTACATTTATTTAATGATTCACTCATCTCCGTTTCAGCAAGTACAGTGAACTCTATGATTCACTGAGG
>NC_142934.1:11146446-11161446 GCF_046866305.1 Octopus bimaculoides | reverse complement strand
ATACACACACACACACACACACATATATATATATATATATATATATATATATATATATATATATACACACATACACACACACAAATACATACATACATATATATATATACATATATATATATATATATATACAACAGACTTCTTTCAGTTTCTGTCTATCCAATCCACTCATAGGGCTTTGGTCAGCCCAAAGCTACAGTAGAAGACACTTGCCCAAAGTGCCATTCAGTGCGACCGAACCCAGATCCATGTAGCCAGGAAGCAAACTTCTTCTTACCCCACACAGCTATGCTTGTATACAAATATATATATATATATATATATATATATATATATATATACACACACACACATAGCCATTAACAATAGATACAAGTTTGGTTAGGAATCACATGATTACCAACTGAGTCTCTTAACTCCTTGACACTTAGCTTGGTTGTCCATGGATCTTCACACACACATGTGTATGCATATGTGTTTTCACACACATCTCTCTCTCTCTCTCTCTTTCTTTAATGTTGGAAACAGGAAAACAGAACTCAAAACACGAATGTATATATATTTCTTATTATCAGCAATCAGTGAAGTTACAAAGTGATACAAGGGCTGAGATTATTTTGTGTATTCATAAATTTGATAAATACCAATGCATAAAACTTGAGTTATGCTGTAACTTCTGCCTTAGTAGTAGTAGCAGTAGTAGTAGTAGTAGTAGTAGTAGTAGTAGTAGTAGTAGTAGTAGTAGTAGTCCTTTCTACTTAAGGCAAAAGGCCTGAAATTGGTGGGGGAAGGGACTAGTCGAATTCATCGACCCCCAGTGTTTCACTGGTAATTAATTTATCAACTCCAAAAGAATGAAAAGAGAAGGTGACCTTGATGTAATTTGAACTCAGAATGTAGCGATGGCGAAAATACCACTGAGCATTTCATCCAGCGTGCTAACGATTCTGCATTTCTACTATAGATGCCAAGGCCTGGAATTTTTGTAGAGGGGACTTGTTTCAACTAGTACTTATTTTGTCGGCCCTGAGGAAATAAAAAGCAATGCTGACCTTGGTGGAATCTGAACTCAGAGCACTGAGATGGAGGAAACACTGCTAAGCATTTTAATCACCACCAATTAACAAGGATGGCAGTGACGATGATGACGGATGATGATGACAGCAATGATGCTGATGATGATGATGACGATGATACATGTGTGTTTAACAAGTTCATTTCCCAACCAAGTGGACTTGGGTTCAGTTCCACCGCACAGCACCTTTGGGTGAGCGTCAGCCAAAGCTTTGCAAGTAGATTTGATAGATGGGAAACTAAAAGAAGCCTTTGTGTGTGTAAGGTGTGTGTATAGTGTATGTGAGTATGGTGTATGTATATGGTGTGTGTGTATGCGTGTGTATGTGTATGCGTGTGTATGTATATGGTGTGTATGTGTGTATGGTGTGTGCGTGCATGATATGAGTATGGTGTGTACAATGTGTGTGTGTATGGTGTGTGTGTGGTGTGAGTATGGTGTGTGTGTGTGTGTGTGTGGTGTGAGTATGGTGTGTGTGTGTGTGTGGTGTGAGTATGGTGTATGTGGTGTGTGTATGTGTATGGTGTGTGTGTATATATGTGTATGGTGTGTGTGTGTGTGTGTGTGTGGAAACATATGCCTATACAAGTAACACATGGTAAATTACACAAACTGTTGAAATTTCTTCTAGTACAGTGTTATTTATCACATGAAGAACAGCTGTTCTGATTGAGAAATATTTCGAGGAAGACATATTCTTCAAGTTTCAATTGTTGCCATGGAAACACTTCAAGAGTGGAACACAGAGTGGTATATCTGAAATGTCTTCCATTCACACAATCCATATACATAAATGGACAAATATTACGATGCCAAAGGGCAGTGTCGGTGAGCATGCATCAGAGCATGACATCGTCGTTAGTTACCATTTCCAGAACCGTGATTGTCTTCATCCTTTCTTGCAGAGTCATTTCACTTAAAATATACACTGAAATTGTTGCCTTTCTCACATTCCTTCTTGAACACAAACCGGAAAATATTGAATTTAAAAATAATAATAATAATAATAATAATAATAATAATAATAATAATAGTAATAATAATAATAATGATGATGATGATAAAATTCTTAGTAACTGAATCAAGGTAGTAGTCTCGTGGAATTCTGTTTCAATCTTTCAAATCTTTCAATCTATTCTTCCACACTCCACAGAAAAAAAAAAAGAAGAAAAAAGAAAAAGAAAAAAAAAACTCTTTTTTCCAATAACAGTCACGCAGTTCCTGATTAGATAATGGAGAATTGTTTTTGTATACATTCATTTTACTGGCAAGTAACATGATATGTGTATTTCATCTGGGATTCATATTCCGACTTATAAGGATTTGGAAATGCAACTATTACTCACAGAGGTTGTGCATAATTGGAATTTCTCTAGTCAATAGGCTATAATTAAAATTATTAGATACCCTATAGCACAGATCAATATCTAATTTTTGCTGTTTCTTTGCTATCGTTCTGCCTCTGCAATGACAAGATTAAAAATAAACTAAAAATGAAAGAATTTAAAGAGAACCAAAAAAAAAAAAAAGACCCCAAAAATTTAACAAAAACCTAATAATCATCTCTTTATTATTATTATTATTATTATTATTATTATTATTATTATTATTATTATTATTATTATTATTATATTTTTTTTTAACTTAGATAACAAATATAAGCAAAACGGTTGTAATATATTTAAACTGCTTCTGGAAATTATCAATGGTTTCAAATTTAACAAGCTCCTTTTTATATAAAAGAAGAACCACTAGTTATTTTCTCTGCCCTGCAGCGGCATCCTTTCAAAACATCTGCCTTTGACTGGAATCATGGTTAGAGACATGCTGCACTAAAAATACATTATCTCCTTTAATCAAGCAAGGGTATATTTTTCTTATCTCGCTAGATTCTATATTAAATTTGGTGCAAAGAAATAGGACATAACACTTAAACAATGTATGTAAATTATATCTTTTGGACTAGATAAGCTCAACCATCATCATCATACACATGTATATACACACACACACACACACACACACATATATATATATATATATATACATATATACACATATATATATACATATACATATATATATATATATATATATATATATATATATATATATATATATATATATATATATGTATATATATATATATATGTATATATATATATATATATATATATATATATATATATATATATATATATATATATATATATACATACATACATCTAAGTATATAAATTTGTAGTCTATAAGAATATAGAGTAACCCATTAGATTAATGTAAAATTGGTTTTATTATAACCAAACATAAAAACAAGCATTAGTGTGTGTGTGCGTGTATATATATATATATATATATATATATATATATATATATATATACATATATATACATATATATACATATACATACACACATACATATATACTCTCTCTTTTTAACTCTTTTACTTGTTTCAGCCATTTGATTGCGGCCATGCTGGAGCACCGCCTTTATAGTCGAGCAAATCGACCCCAGAGCTTATTCTTTGTAAGCCTAGTGCTTATTCTATCGGTCTCTTTTGCCGAACCGCCAAGTTACAGGTACGCAAACACACCAGCATCGGTTGTCGATCTAATAGATTCTCTGTCTGAAGAATTTTTAATAGGAGATATCTTACATGTCTTTCCTACATGTACAATTTTGTAACTCTTATTAGCAAATGAAACGCATGTAATGGTGAATAAATAATACCAACATTTTTTTTTAAATCTCTCTTTTCTTTGATATGTAATTACTCTACAAAAAATATATTCCAGTATGTTTTAACTCTTATGCATTTCTCACTCAAATATAAACATCTACATACAACTTAGGAGTATTGGAATAAGCAGATGTGCTCCAAGAGGACACAACTTGGATTATAACCTAATCTACATAATACATGCGTGTGTGTGTGTGTGATGGTTTATTTTACAATCATTTTTTCTTTTTACAGATTTTATATTACTATCAGACAAAGAGGTAAACTTCCTACCTGATTCCCAGAATCATTCTGAAATCATTCTAAACACCCAATAAATACAAATATGATAACCATGTAAATTCTAGAACACAGCTACTAATTCTTCAACAATTTACAAGATTCCCTCACATCATTTGGGTAAAAGTTCTTAATTCTTATCCAACCCTTGCTGTTATAAAAGAAGTGCATGTTTCATGTTAATGTGTTGATGTGTGTGTGTGTGTGTGTGTGTGTGTATATATATATATATATATATATGTATGTATGTATGTGTGTATACATATGTATATATACTTGTACGTACGGATGTATGTATACATACATAGATATATATGTGTATGTGTGTATATGTATATATATGTATGTATATATATATATATACATATATTTATATATATGTATATATATATATATATATATATATATATATATATATATATATATATATATATATATATATATATATATGTATGTATGTATACATATATTTATATATATATATGTACACATATATTTATATATATGTACACATATATATTTATATATATGTATATATATATATACGTATATATGTGTATATATATATATATATATATATATATATATATATATATATATATATATGTACATATATATATATATATATATATATATATATATATATATATATATATATATATATATGAACATATATATATATGTATATACATATATATATGTAGATATTTATATATGTATGTATATGAAAATATGTATATGTATATATATATATATATATATATATATATATATATATATACACACACACACACACACACACATATATACATATACATAATTTGTAGTTGAGAATATTTCACATTATATTTATACGCGTCTTCCTTTGAAAAACCCTCCTCATTCTTATCAGATGAACGAGCTATCTCAATGTCATCTAAATAAGTCAATACCTTCTCGTTTACTCGGGGAAATTATATTTTCCTAAAAGGTTTTGATCGCTTTACCATATTTACATTTCGTTACATAACTAAAGCATTTGGAAAAATGTCCTGCTTCTTTCACTAAATCCATCTCTTGGCGACGTAGTCAGCGTAGCAGATATTACTCTATGCACATCAGAAAGTAAGTCATTTCATAGAAAGGCTTTGAACAAAAACCCCCTGATGTGTATACTGCAGTCCGATTAGATCCGTCTGAGCATTAGAAATAGAAGAAAGAGGGTCTATTTAACAGGCTGCTATCAGAAATAGAGTTAATGGAATCAATAATAGAGAATCTTTTCCCATTGCACACAGCTCGGCTACTGGATTTTCCCTGGATAAGATAAAGTTCATTTATAGCTTGTGTGCATTTGTGTGTGATGTGTAAATAGAGAACACTTTTCCACCCCTTCCCCCACGTAAGTCCAAACGCTCCCTCTGTTAACTTATCTGTAAATTATCCGTTTGAATTTCTCAATGCAAACACAGAAGACGTGTACTAAAAGAGCAAAGGATGGAGGCGGGGGGGGGGGCGGAATGGGAAGGCCTGCATTGATATAAAAGCGAGCATAGAAAAACACGGAACACGTGTATATGCAATGTGTGCAGCTTTATTCGACTTGCAAAAGAAAAGATTAATTACAAAGTAGGAAGCTTCTAGATGGATTCATTATAGAAGATTGAACACCAATATTGAATGGTGAGTTTTTTTTTCTTCCCCCCCCCCCTTCTCTCCCTCCCTCTTCTCACTTGTCACTTAATTTCTGTCAGAAGAATACAACTATAGAAATTTCATTTTGTACTGTTTTTCTGTATATCTATTTCTTGGTAGTTTATTTTATGAAATTTTCCAAGATTGATATAAATCTTTGTAGAAGAGATTCAAGCAGCTAAAATTTGCTTACCTCCTGGCACCTGTTAAGCAACATTAGGCAGTTGAAAACAATTCCCCCTGAGACCAAACGTTGATAATAAATAAAAGCGGGCATGGTATTGTGGTTAGAAGCTTGCTTCCCAACCACATGGTTCCAGGTTCAGTCCCACTGTGTGGTACCTTGGGTAAGTGTCTTCTATTATAGTCTCAGGTCGGCCAAAGCCTTGTCAGTGGATTTGGTAGACGGAAACTGGAAGAAGCCTGTTGAATATGTATATTCTTTTACCCGCTTACTTGTTTCAGTCATTTGACCATGGTCATGCTGGACCAACACCTTTAGTTGAACAAATCTACCCCAGGACTTATCCTTTTGCTAGGTTACAGGGACATAAGCACACCAACATGGTGGCAGAGAGACAAGCACAACACAAACACATGCTCTCTCTCTCTCTCTCAGACACACACACACATACACACTCAAGGTTTCCATCTATTAAATTCACCCACAAGGCATTATTCCATCATCTGGGGCTATAGTAAAAGACACTTGCCCAAGGTGCCATGCAGTGGAATTGAACCCAAAACCACATGGCTGCAAAGCAAGTTTCTTGACCCTTTAGCATTCAGATCATTTGTCAAATGCAATGCTTATTTAATCACATTGCTTTCAATTAATCATGCTTAATCTCATAGCTTTGAGATATTGATGGCATGACTAATCATTTTAAAAATGACATTGCTGGGTAAGTGTGAGAGGCCAGATCTTATCGGGATCAACATAAAAACAAGTAGAATATTTGGGCCTGATATGGCCAGCTCAAATGCTAAGGGATTAAACCACTCAACTAAATATGAGTACATTATGACCAGAAAGGCTTTTCATGAAATAAAGCTGTTAACAAAATCCATAACTCTGGGTCCGTTTCCATTTTGGTATCATGCTTTTGGAACAAACATCACTAATATTGTGCATAACAGATTTTTACATCCATCCTGGCATAAGCAAAGAGCAAAATGTATAACTTAAAACTAAAGTAATCTAACTTAAATACGTTACAAGTACAAGAGGTTAATATAGCAATTACAGCTTTAATCAAACTCCTAGAAGTATTATTATTATTATTATTTGTAAAATTTGAAAATATTATTTAAATATTCATGATATTCCAAAGAAGACTATTTCTGTCAAAATTGTAATTTTTCAATATAATTCTCAATATCAATTCATTAAACTTCATTATAAAAATAGTGTATATTATTATAATGTTCCAAATGAATCTACATGACAAATTTTTTTTAACCTTTTTGCATTCAAATTATTCTGTCAAATGTAAAGCTTATTTATTCACATTGTTTTGAATTAATCAGGTATTATCTCATTCATAGCTTGGAGATTTTGATGATGTGATTTCTTTTTTATATATCTATTTATTATTATTATTTTTTTTTGTTACTTGTTTCACTCATTAGACTGTGGCCATGCTGGAGCACCACCTCGAAGGGTTTTTAGTCGAACAAATCAACCCCAGGACTTGTTTCCCCCCCCCCCCCACTAAGCCTGATATTTATTCTATTGGTCACTAAATTATGGGGATATAAACACACCAACACCAGTTGTCAAGTGGTGGGGGGAGGGACAAACACAGACACACAAACATATATACGACGGGCTTCTTTCAGTTTCTGCCTACCAAATCCACTCACAAGACTTTGGTCTACCCAAGGCTATAGTAGAATTCCCTTGTCCAAGGTGCCATGCAGTAGGACTGAACCCGGAACCATGTGGTTGGTAAGCAAGCTACTTGCCACACAGCCCCTCTTATATGCTGTTTATTTTTTGAACAAAAATTATATGGTGGGTGTGAGGGGACTGATCTAGCCAGTTTAAACACAAAACAGGTTGACTATTTGACTATTTGAAGGAGCCATATACAGCTCAAATACCCACTGTGATGGGGTATTGAAAGGTGCTTTTTACATGACACTCGCACAGGACCCAGTTACACGATACTGGCATTGGCTACATTGCTACTGTGAGGCCCAACGCTTGAAAGGTGCTTTATACAAGCCACTGGCATGGGTGCCAGTTACCAGACACAGGCATTAGCATCGTTTAATACACCTTTCTTTCTTTAACTGTTTAGCATTTAAGCCAGCCATATCCAGGCGAAATATTCTACCTGTTTTGTTCAAACTATTAAGATCTGGCCTCTTACACCTACCCTACAATGTTATTCTCAAAATATACAATCACATCATTGAAATCTCAACGCTATAAGATAATGCATGATTAATTCAAAACACTGAGAACAATTAAGTATTACATTTAGTAATCCGAATATTAAAGGGTTAATTTTTTCCCCTTTCTGTAATAAAGACTAATTCTCATATTTTCTTTCTAGTTTCTATCACTGATTCCCTAACTCAGTTTTAAATGTTTATTTTTTATTGTAATTCCAACCAAAAAAGCCTTATTTATTTGCCAGAATTTCAACACATTTACCTCTTATTTTTCCATATAATTCTAGTCCTTTCTTCTCTTGCTTGTTTTATAACCGCTATGTTTTATATACAAGATAATTATTATAATTTGAATTAGAATAATCTGAATGCTACAAGGTTAAGACTTTAATGTATGATTCAAGGGAAATTTAGCAGCTATATCCAGCAAATAAATAGTTGGTGTTAGGAAGGGCATTCAGCTGTAGAAACTCTGCCAAATCAGATTGGAGTCTGGTGTAGCCATCTGGTTCACCAGTCCTCAGTCAAATCGTCCAACCCATGCTAGCATGGAAAGCGGACGTTAAACGAAGATGATGATGAAGATGATGATGAAGGTAACTCTGTAGACTCCTCCTACAAAGCTGGTTCGCTTGCGTGTTTGTTTGTTTATTCATTCATATATTAATTTTTGTTGTTCTGTTGTTATTGAAAAGAACGTTTTGTTAGACGGACATTTATTTCGTTCACTTATGAATCAACACCGTTCAAATGAAAGGAAAAGTAATCACTGAAAATCCCATAAAGTAAAAACCGTCAGCGATATGAAACTAAATAGTCTACTTAAATTATATGGAAACTTGAATAAAAGAGCACATAAAAACTAGTTAATAGAACTTATGGCCATTTCTATATTAAACAACCACCTATCTAAGATAGCCACATCTTTTGATTCTCAAAGTAACTTTTTTAAATAGGTTAAGACAAACACAAAACAAAATGTTCTAAATGTACTTGGTCTCTTTAGTATTAAACTACATGCTGTCACCACTATCAATGCAATTTTTCTACACTGAATATACTAGTTGTCAGTGATTTTTAATACAAAGTTTGTTCCAGTGTAAGCAAAAAATTTTCACAACAAACTGCAAAACATTTCTCAGAATGTGGGCACAATAATATAATTTCTTTCAGGCAATTGTGGCAGTCGATTTTGTTATATGGATGTACAGCATGGACACAATACATATTGAAAAGAAAATTGACAGAAGTTATTACAAGAATGCTTCAAGCTGCTCTGGACATCTCCTGGAGACGACACCCTATGAAAGAACTTGTCACATGTCATCAGAGAAAGAACAAGATTCACTGGACATTGCTGGAGAGCAAATGATGAGATCATCAACGACATTTTTGGAAACTGAAGCATGGGTACACAAATGTTGGTAGACCCTGAATACACCCGAGAAGACCTACCACAGTTACTTTAGCATTCATATTACTCCGTGAAAAGTAATGCTTATTTGTTCACATTGTTTTGAATTAGCCATACATAGGCACAGGAGTGGCTGTGTGGTAAGGAGACTGCTTACCAACCGCATGGTTCCGGGTTCATTCCCACTGCGTGGCATCTTAGGCGAGTGTCTTCTACTATAGCCTCGGGCCGACCAAAGCCTTGTGAGTGGATTTGGTAGACGGAAACTGAAAGAAGCTCATCGTATATATGTATATATATATATATATGTGTATGTGTGTATGTATGTGTTTGTGTGTCTGTGTTTGTCCCCCCCAATATCGCTTGACAAGCGATGCTGGTGTGTTTACATCCCCGTAACTTAGCAGTTCGGCAAAAGAGACCAATAGAATAAGTACTAGGCTTACAAAGAATAAGTCCTGGGGTTGATTTGCTCGACTGAAGGCAGTGCTCCAGCATGGCCACAGTCAAATGACTGAAACAAGTAAAAGAGTAACAAGCATGGGCATTTAGGACAAACTTTGGACAGGCAAAGGGTTAAAACTGTGTTGTCTATACAGCTGTATATTACTATATAGCTCTATAATACACAATGCACCTCTGGTTCTTCTCTTCTTGTAAACTTCTATTGTGTCTCAACTTAGTTTGCCCAATTCTTCTTTTCTCCAATATTTCCAGTCTGCTTGTGTTTTCCTTCAACCACAAAAAAAATCAGACAAAAACAGTATTGATTTTATTATCTAGCTGCTCTTAAGACTTGGTCAAGTAGGTTTTGAAGAAAAAAAATACAAAATCTTTATGCATTAACCCTTCTTCACAGACTATGAAAACGATAATCAATAGTTAAAGGACAGGATGAAAATATGATCTTAAGCTTTACTTAATTGTTTGTTTAATAAATTCACATGGTTCCAGTTACTTTAGTAAACGCTAGTTTTGCTTTTCTTACGAGAAGGTTGCAGGGGAAAGGATAAAATCGTCATCATCATCATTGTCGTCACACCATCATCGCCATCATCATCATCATTGTCATCATTTTAACACCTATTCTTCAATGCTTACATGCATTGGACAGTTTATCAGACACTGGCATCGACAACGTTCAGATGGTGCTTTTTATATGCCACCGGCTTGGGAGCCAGTCATGGGGCACTGGCACCAACCAGAAGTAAAAGGGATTAATAAATCCAGGCAGATATATCTATAAAAGCACTCAGTGCTAAACGAATTTGGTCGACTACATCAAAGAATCAGATGCCAATTAAAAGCAAGTAGGATTATCAGTAAATACAAATAACGCTTTGAAGAATTTTGAGAAATTTCAGAGTAAAAGACCTGAACAAGAATGGAGGAAATCAAATCTTTAGCTGATGATTATTACACCATACAATACTGATGGTCTTTTCTGTTGTACCAACATATTTACATACAGAAAAACGGTGTATAATACCAGTCAATTTAATAATATATTTGAAAGTGTATACTAATACATTATTATTATGGATGGTGAGAGTTGTGTAGCTTGGGGTGTAGAATAGTATTACCCAAATAAATATTTGGATACGGTTATCTATTGTAGAATAACCTTTTGTAGAATTAATATGTTCACACAGAATGTACTCTGTATTACTCCAAACGTAGTTATGATATTAAACTAGCATGTAACCAATATAGACAATCAATGCTGTCAACTAGTGACAGTTCACACAGTTTCTTTATTTTATTGAAATGCATTAGTCCACTTTCGTCAGGTGGGGGTGGTCACGATCCTTTCACAACAGTTATCAAGGCAATCCAAATAGATTAAATTCAATGTGAATTGTTGTTGTTGTTTACTCTTTTACTTGTTTCAGTCATTTGACTGCCGCCATGCTGGAGCACCGCCTTTAGTCGAGCAAATCGACCCCAGGACTTATTCTTTGCAAGCCTAGTACTTATTCTATCGGTCTCTTTTGCTGAACTGCTAAGTTACGGGGACATAAACACACCAGGATCGGTTGTCAAGCGATGTTGGGGGGACAAACACATACACACAAACACACACACATATATACGACAGGCTTCTTTTCAGTTTCTGTCTACCAAAGCCACTCACAAGGCTTTGGTCGGCCTGAGGCTATAGTAGAAGACACTTGCCCAAGATGCCATGCAGTGGGACTAAACCCAGAACCATGTGGTTGGTAAGCAAGCTACTTACCATACAGCCACTATATATATATAAGAGGCATCAGATGTAGTGTGTGAGAGAAAAGACTGCAGTAGTGTAGTCATGATGTGTATGGATGAGGACAGTTGCATAAAGAAGTACTAATCTCTAATTGTTGAGGGAACCTGTGGAAGAAGTAGACCTAGTGAAACATGGGATGAGGTGGTGAAATGTGATCTTCGGATGTTGAGTCTCGTGGAAGTGATGACAAGTGACTGGGACTTTTGGTGGAGAAGATGCATTAAGCTAAGTGAAATCATGGTTGTGGTCCAGTGATACGTGAATGGCACTTGTGAATGGCACCTGTGAATGACACAGTGATGCGTGAACGGCACTTGTGCTGGTGATGTGTAAAAGGGCTGTGAACTGGCAGAATTGTTAGCATGCCGGGCGAAATGCTTAGTGGTATTTTGTCTGCTGTTACGTCCTGGGTTCAAATTCCACCAAGGTCGACTTTGCCTTTCATCCTTTCGGGGTCGATGAAATAAGTACCAGTTATGCACTGGGGTCGATGTAATCGACTTAATCCCTTTGTCTGTCCTTGTTTGTCCCCTCCATGTTTAGCCCCCTGTGGGCAATAAAGAAATAGATATGTAAAAGGGTACACAGTACTCTGTGGAGTGGGTGATGTTAGGAAGGGCATCCAGCCATGCAAACCAAGGCAAAACAGACTGGAGCTTGGTGCAGCTCTTCAGCTTACCATCATCAGTCAAACCTTCTAACCCATGCCAGCATGAAAAACGGGCATTAAATGATGACGATGATGATGATGATGATGATGATGATGATATTTATTTGTGTGTGAGATATTTATTTGCAAAATACAAGAACAAAGAACCTTTCCCAAAATAATGGTTAAAGATCTAAATATTTTGTATTCTAAAATTCCCAAATCATTTCGTATTTCCTTCAGCTTTCATATTCCAAACCTATTTATGTTTTTTACTTCCTCTTGAAGCTATTTAACTCCTTATTAGAAACCCGAAACTGGCCCCTTTTCTTTTCAATGATGCATGGCAAAAGGGAAAAAGAACAAATTTAAACAGCAGTAGTGAGCTCTCAGAAGAAATACAAGAAAAAAAAAAAAAAATGTGTTATCCTCTACTAGGAAAGAAGAGATATCATTTGAAAGTCTGTTCTTAATGTTGATAGATGTGAACGGGAGGGGGCGGGTAGTATGTGGTGTTTGGGGGAGGTGGAGAATTAAGGAAGTCTATCTTACACTGGATGGACTATTTCCTTTCTTTTGATTTCCAACTTTCTCAAGTTACCTCCTACTACTACTCCTCTTACTCTCCTAAGGTCTTACCACAAATCTAACTAACAAATTAACATCAACTTATAATGCATTTTTTTTTGTTGTTACTACTACTACTACTACTACTACTACTAACAGAGGTGTTCATTCTGCTTTTCAAGTGGCCGGATGCGATTAATGTTCAGTTTGCATACTTGTAGATTAGTGACACAGACAACAACAACAACAACAACAACAGCTGCCGCCACCACTGCCACCACCAACAACACATAGGGTCAATTTGGTTTCTACGATGTATGAGTGACTGAGACCACAAAATTAACCCCTAGCAAATTAGTGATGGAAGGAACGCATAAATAAATTTGTTTAGAAATACTCGCACCATAATATACATACTCTTTACACTTTTACTTGTTTCAGTCATTTGACTGCGGCCATGCTGGGGCATCGCCTTTAGTCGAGCAAATCGACCCCAGGACTTATTCTTTGGAAGCCTAGTACTTATTCTATCAGTCTCTTTTGCCAAACTGCTAAGTTATGGGGACGTAAACACACCAGCATCGGTTGTCAAGCGATGTTGGGGGACAAACACAGACACAAACACATACACATATATATACATATATACGACGGGCTTCTTTCAGTTTCCATCTACCAAATCCACTCACAAGCTTTGGTCGGCCTGAGACTATTGTAGAAGACACTTGCCCAAGGTGCCATGCAGAGTGGGAATGAACCCGGAACCATGTGGTTGGTAAGCAAGCTACTTACCACACAGCCATTCCTGCGCCTATATGGATAAAGGTTTTTAAGAAAATCTTTTGAGGAGAACAACCTAGTCTTCTTGATGTAGTTTTGGCACTGACAATAAAGAAAAAGTATTATTATATATCATATTTCATGGCAAAAAGACGTATGGGCATACTAGACACAACCCAATTTCAACAGGGAAAGAGTTTCAGAGCAAAAGAAAAGATGGGTGAATCTTTCTGTTACCACATTTTTTTTTTTTGCTGTTGAAAAAATACAGCCTTTTCGTTCCAATTAATTTTGAAAATAATGAAGAATTTAGTAAAATAATTTTCATCCTTATTTAGCTGATACTGGATTCGATTGGGTTGGGTAAGGTTGGATTGCCCACGTTCAGTCCACTGCAGAACAAAGGCCTCTGCATGTTCTCTCCACCAACCACGGTCTGATGTGGAGACTGTGAATTTGAGCTTGAGACCATACTGGTTTGATGAGTCAACTCGGCCACACTGGTTTGATATGGTTTGGTAGAGGGGTGCAATTTTAATTTTTTTTTTATTTTATGCTCATACCCAGGAGTAGTCAAGTCAATTATATCAACCCCAGTGTTTAACTGGTGCTTATTTTATCAATTCTAAAAGGATGAAGGGAAAGCCAGCCTCGGTGTAATTTGAACTCAGGATGTAAGGACGAACGAAATACCGCTAAGTGTTTCACCTGCTGTGCTAACGGTCCTGCCAGCTTGCTGGTGTTAGGAGCATAAATTAACATGGAATTTTAATGAAAGATTTTAATTTAGATCACTTTAAAACAGGATGTTTGTATCATAGAACAAAGGGCAGCCTCAGATGATTTAGTGTCAAAAGGGTTTAATAGTTCACGTAGGGTTCAGGAAGGAATAAAGACAGATAGGTTGAGCATGTATCAGAGAATGGGCTGCAATAAAAAGATGGTGCTCTCACATGGGCAGAGGCTATTGTAAATATCTTTTCTACTAGAGGCACAGGGCCTGAAATTTTGGAGAAGGGGATTAATCAATTACATTGACCCCAGTGTTCCACTGGTACTTAATTTATCGCCTCTGAAAGGATGAAAGGTAAAGTTGACCTCAGTGGAATTTGAACTCAGAACATAAGTGTGGACGAAATACCACTAAGCA
>NC_142934.1:11126446-11141446 GCF_046866305.1 Octopus bimaculoides | reverse complement strand
TATACGATCAAACCAAAACACAAAGACAGATTTTCTGACAAGTAAAATGTGTAAGGTTATGTATGTACAGACATACGCATGCTTACACACACACACAGACAGACATTAGAGAATTGAAGTAAAACCCAAGTTTCCATGATGTTAACTATCTACTGCTAGTTAATAACACGGAAAGGCTGCATCCTATCGATTTAATGACTCCAGCATTGGGTTTTATGCCTGTATTTGTAAGATACTACATGTCCAGTTTATCAGAGATCTGGAACTCGTTATAGCTGCCTTTCGATACTCTTTTATTTCACATTTATATAAAGGCATGCAAGTTATCTTGTTAACAAATTCACCGAAAGACCAGGTCAGGTTGAAATGAGTCAACGGAGACATAAATCACATCAATAATTATTTCTCAGTGATATGAATGTACACATTCTTAAACGAAGGGCAATTAGAGGTTACAATATTCATGCCATTTTGTTTTTTTTTTTTGCTTTTGACGATATTAAGGATATAAATAAAATAAGAATGTTTCCAAGAATCAAAACAAAACCTGCAGATGTTGGTTTACCAGGAGCTTGCCTCCACGATAAAAGATAATTAATAACAGTGACACAACCAACCTCAATAGAAAATTAACCCTTTTGATACCAAACCAACATGGAACTGCTCTTAGTTCTATGGTACAAGCTTTGTTTTAAAGTGATCTCATTTAAAAACTTTCCAACAAAATTTCATGTTAATTTATGCTCTAAACACTAGCTTTATAACAACATCATCAATCATCATCATCATCATCATCATATGTTTTCTATGCTAGCATCGGTAAAGCAGTTCGACTGGAACTGCCAAGCCAGAGAGCTGCACCAAGCTCCAGTCTGTTTTGGCTTTGTTTCCTCACACAAACCACTTTACAGAGAGTGTACTGGGTGTCATGTCTTTTACTTACATGTCACTGGCACAAGTGCCTTTTGCGTGTCACTGGCATGGACACCTTTAAAGTGCAACTGGTACAGATGCTCTCACGGGCCAACCAAAGCCATGTGAGTGGATTTGGTAGATGGAAACTGAAAGAAGCCTGTCATATGTGTTTATGTCCCTGTAACTTAGCGGTTCGGCAAAAGAGACCGATAGAATAAGTACTGGGCTTTCCAAAGAATAAGTCTTGGGGTCTATTTGTTCAACTAAAGGCAGTGCTCCAGCATGGCTGCAGTCAATTGACTGAAACAAATAAAAGAATAAACTCATAGTTTTTGCGATTTGGATGATCTGACAGTCTATTTTTAGAATGACATTGTAAGGTAAGTGTAAGAGGCTGGATCCAGCTGGTTTGAACATAAAACAGGTGGAATATTTAACAGTATTTACATTATTTACATTTGACAGATATCTGTCCTCATCTTGTTTGTTGTTAACACGTTTCGGCTGATATACCCTCCAGCCTTCATCAGGTGTCTTGGGGAAATTTCGAACCTGGGTTCTCATTCCTAAGGTATTTTTCAATGTTATTATTATTATTATTATTATTATTATTATTATTATTATTATTATTATTATTCAGGTCACTGCCTGGAATCGAACTCAGAGTCTTGGGGTTAGTAGCCTGCACTCTTAACCACTATGCCACATGCCCTGGGTTACACACCAAAGAACGAAGCTGACAGCTTACAATATGAGAATTCATATTTGATAAACAAAATTGTGTTAGATTATATTATTAGAAATGTTTTGTTTTGTTGGAGATTGATGCTAAGAGCAACCAAGATGAAACAAATTATAAAGAAATAAAGAGAATAAGTTACTTGGACATAAAATCAGAACCAGCAAGAAACATTCTGAGATATTGCAATATTTTTAAGTTGATAAGGCGGTGAGGTAGCAGAAACGTTGGCATGCCAGGCAAAATGCTTAGCAGTATTTCATCTGTCTTTACAATTCTGAGTTCAAATTCTGCGAAGGTCGACTTTGCCTTTCATCCTTTTGGGGTCGATAAATTAAGTAACAGTTGCATACTGGGGTCGATCTAATCGACTGGCCCCTTTCTTCCCCAAAATTTCAGGCCTTGTGCCTATAGTATAAATGTTTATTATAATTATCATTATTAGGGTGGCAAGCTGGCAGAATCGTTAGCACGCCGGGCAAAATGCTTGGCAGCATTTCGTCTGTCTTTACATCCTGAGTTCAAACTCTGCCAAGGTCGACTTTGCATTTCATCCTTTGGAGTCGATAAATCAAGTATCAGTTGTGTACTGGGTCAATTTAATCAACTGACTCCCTCCCACAAAATTTCGGGCCTTGTGTCTACAGTAGAAAAGAATATTTTAAAATTAATTTTTCATATATTTTATTTATTGATTAATTTATTGATTTCTTTCATTTATTCTTTATTGTTAACACTGAGTAGAGAGGAAAGAAAAAAGGCAATGAAATCAAAAATGTGAAAATGTTACATCATCTCCAAGGTTTTCAAATAATGCATTTACACGATATCACATCACGCCTGCGTTATTACTATGTAACACTGGCATTTACATTACATCAAGAATTTCTGTTTATAATTGTATATTTCTACAAGGCACCTAATCTTATTGATAAACTTGTTCCAAAATATAAACGCAACCGAGTAAGAAAGCAGCAAAGAAGAAACCAACACATGGACACACAGAGACACTCACACACAGATATACATGTGCCTATGTATACACACATGTATGCACACGCACACACGCACGAACAGGCACACACACACACAAAAGTGAAATGTTGCCAAGATGGAAATTAAGAAAAATAAAGGGCTGCAAATAATATTGGAAAGTGGAGGGTAGCCAGAACTGGAGCTGAAATCCATAATTTATTTGTCATGAATTTATAAATGGCTGTCAGATTTGCAAGCTTCATAAGATTATTTAAACATTCGCATCAAGTAAAAACAAGAACGCGATGTAAAATTGAGAAAATATGTAAATATGTAAATAAATTTGATTGTACTATCTATTTCTCATGCATGAAGCACAACAGCATTTCTGAAATCAGTGGAAAGACAAAATGAAAACTGAATGTTTCTCCTTATCAGCAGAAGAACTCTCACAATGTTACATTCATAATATACAATGGATATTATTAAAACTGTTTATGTGAGAAATCATTATTAATACCACACGAAAATATCATTATTAAAACTGTTTGAAGGTCATATCATAAGAATGATATCAACAATAGAAAGAAAGAAAGAGAGAGAGAGAAAGAAAGAAAGAATGAAAGAAAGAAAATATCAATAAATTGTTTCACAGAAGATGAATATTTTCAGTGTTTAGATAAAGCTCAAATACTTTAAAAAGAAAAAGAATTATTCACATATCTCCTTGAGTTGCGTCCAATATATTCTGAAAATGTCTGCAGAAACGCACATTTTTTTTGTTTTTTCAAAGCTTTGCTTTTTTTGTTTTTCGTTTCCAAACAGAAATAAGAACATGGAATGAAATGATGTTTCACAAGAGATTTTTGAAATTTTGTTTCCCTTAGTTTCCAAGATCAAATCTCGCTGGAACTACCTGACCACCACCACCACCACACCCAATCAACAAAATATATGCAACAAACTTCCCCTTGAACCCTCAATTATTTAGAATTCAGATTACCCAGTCAAATGTAATTCTTATTTATTCCCATTGTTTTGAATTAATCAATCATTTGTCTCATAGCTTTGAAATTCTGATATGTGATTGTATAGTTTAGAATGGCATTGTAAGGTAAGAGTGAGAGGCCAGATCTGATTAGTTTAAACATAAAACACGAGGCCCGAAATTTATGGGGAGTGGGGTGGCAGTCGATTAGATCGACCCCGGTAAGCATCTGGTACTTAATTTATTGACCCCAAGAGGATGAAAGGCAAAGTCGACCTCGGCAGAATTTGAACACAGAACATAAAGACAGACGAAACACTGCTAAACATTTCACCTGGCGTGCTAACATTTCTTATTTCCTTACTGCCCAAAAGGGGCTACACACAGAGGGGACAAACAAGGACAGGCAAATGGATTAAGTCGATAACATCAACCCCAGTGTGTAACTGGTACTTATTTAATCGATCCCGAAAGGATGAAAGGCAAAGTTGACCACGGCAGAATTTGAACTCATATATTTCCTTCCTATTTTAAGACAGGGGTTGTGATTTGGCTACTATTTTTGGCAGCTTGCTTGAGTCCATTATTTAACTGAAGATAAACAGAACTTATATTTTCCAGTAGGAGAAATAAACTGAAATAAGCAATAAGCCAACAATCTAAGAATTAAAATGTTT
Source organism: Octopus bimaculoides (assembly GCF_046866305.1). Classification (NCBI taxonomy): domain Eukaryota; kingdom Metazoa; phylum Mollusca; class Cephalopoda; order Octopoda; family Octopodidae; genus Octopus; species Octopus bimaculoides. The sequence continues at coordinate 11,137,152 of NC_142934.1, read as the reverse complement.
TACGACAGGATTTGAACCCTCAATCCTAGGACAAGGCAGTTCATCACTTTTAGCACTTAGGATTTTTTTATTTAATATTATACAAATCTAATAGAGAATAGCAAATTTAGGTAATTTCTATTGAATGTCCCTTTACAAACACATGCATAATTAAATATGTGTGTGTGTATGTATTATGTATGTGTAAGTGTTTGTGTGAATGTCTGCATGTGTGTATATGTATGTGTGTATGTGTGTATGTGCGTATGTGTATATGTGCGTATGTGTATATGTATGTATTGTGTTTGTGTGTGTGTAAACATCTATGTTAATGCAATGCATATTTGATTAAATATAATCTTAAAGTAGAATCATCATTTGACGTCCTAATTAATATATCAAGATTGAATTTTATAACATTAAAACAACAATTCATTAACATTTTTAATTACGTGTCTTTTTTTGTTGTTTTTGTTTTGGCTTCAACCTAATTCTTATATTTAATTTAGGAAATATAGAAGCTTTCGAAAGTATAATTTGCCATAGAAAAAAAAATAATAAAGCGAAGAAAACAAAAAAAAAATGTTTGGTACAATAAGGGAATTGTAAAAAAAAAGAAGAAAAAAAGAAAAAAAAAGAAAAAGCTTTGCTGATAAATCAACACCCCCCTACTTCCCTATGTCTTACTAAAGGATCTATAGAAGATTAGTATTTTGAGAAGACAAGGTGATCGATAATTCTAAAAGGAATTTCTCCAGTGATGACAATCTGCCAATAATGAGGGCATTGAAAGGGTTGAGAAGCAATGTCAAAAGGAGAATGATAGCAAACATTTTGATAAATGTTGGGGAAGCTAAAACCATATATGTAAAAGATAGTTGGAATGGAGCTACTTCAATCTGAAATGAGCGAGAGCAGTTTATATATTGAGAAGATTAAAATCTGACAAGAATATATCAGATTTATACCACAACACTATGTAAAAAGATCATTGTTCAAAGACGGGGGGACAATAAAACACAATCTGAGTTCTAGATCTCAAAAGAAATTATATTTGGCTGCTCTTATCACTGCAGTAAAAATTCGACACAAAGAGAAAACTCAAAAATGAAAAATGAAAGGATGAAAAACAATGCAGAGGCTAACAAACAGACGAAATGCTATATCTGTTCTAAATGCCAAAAACTACATTGGAAAAACCAATGGTTATAACAAGCCGATGATGAGCATAAATGTAGTTGCCCAACCTGCAGAAAATAACAGCTAAATCTCTATCAAATCTTAGCCTATTGTTTTAATTAACCTTTTTACCTGTCCGGTGTAACCTGTTCTGTGATGCACAGAGTATTTCTTTGGCGTTCATGCATCAGGTGATAACACATTCCCAATTTCTTTTCAACCATCAGGATACTATGGTTACTTATGAAAAGAAAGCTTTATATTTCTCAGAGCGGCCCAATGCCGGTGCCGCCTGACTGGCTCCCGTGCTGGTGGCATGTAAAAAGCACCCGCTACACTCTTGGAGTGGTTGGTGTTTGGAAGAGCATCCAGCTGTAGAAAGAAACATTACCAGATCAGATTGGAACCTGGTGCGGCCTCCTGGCTTGCCAGTCCCCAGTCAAACCGTCAAACCCATGCCAGCATGGAAAACGGACATTAAACGATGATGATGATGATGTATACAACAAGGGCTAGCTAAAAATTTTTTTTAGTGTTTACAGGAGGTCTAACTGTGCCTATAGGGCCAGGCATGGCTTTTTGAGACATTCTGTTTGGAAAAAAAAAAAGTGACTCGTAGGCCATCAAATACCATGCTTGGTTTCCATTTGTGCAAAATGAAAACTGTGGAAACCAAGATCCTAGTTAAGAATTTGACTTTAGAAGTGCATACCCAGATTTTTTTTCCTTTTCCTCTTGTAATTCTACACATATATATATATATATACACACACACACACACACACACATACATATATATATATATATATATATATATATATATATATATATATATATATATACATACATATATATGTCTTTCAATAATATAAACAACAACCGTATGATTTCAGAACAGGCATATATTTGCATATATTGTTGAAAGATGTCTTCCATATCTTAAACATAACTAACCACTTTACAATGAATTATTTATCAAACAAGTAGATATACTGAGGTAAATACATTAATGTGAATTTAAAATTATTTTATTTAAATTATACAAGAATTTTCAGGGTTTTTTTTTTTTTACACCACTGAATATTTTCTCACAGAATTCATACCAAACATTGTTGAAAGCATTAAAAAAATATATATATATTCTCATCTGCTCTAGTTTTTAAAATTCTATACTTAACACTGCCAATACAAACTGAAGAGCATTAATCAAGAAGCACTATTTTATTCATTAATTCAAAAAATATGCACCACTTTTATGGAAATCCACAATGACATTAGTGCTAAACATATACAATAGCGGAAAAATTTATTTTTCTATGGTAAAGCTAAATTGAATATATATAGATGGTCTTAGCTGAAACTGTAGTAGCACAAAAAATATTATTATTGTTATTATTATTACTTAAACAGGAACAGCAGAGGACAAGAAAAGATACCGTTTCATATATTGCTACATCCACCTAATTTCTGAGTTCAAATTTCAGGCACGTAAAAGCACCCACTACACTCTCGGAGTGGTTAGCGTTAGGAAGGGCATCCAGCTGTAGAAACTCTGCCAGATCAGATTGGAGCCTGGCGTAGCCATCTGGTTCACCAGTCCTCAGTCAAATCGTCCAACCCATGCTAGCATGGAAAGCGGACGTTAAACGATGATGATGATGAAGCAAGTTGACAGAATTGTTAGCATGCCAGGCAAAATACTTAGTGGCATTTCGTCTGTTTTTATGTTCAGAGTTCAAATTGTGCTAAGGCCCTCTTTGCCTTTTGTTAATTCAGGGTTGATAAAATATATACCAATTGAGCACTGTGGTCAACTTAATTGACTTACCCACCCCAAAAAAACTACTGGCCTTATGTCAAAATTTGAAGCTATTATTATTATTAAGTGAGAGAGCAGTGCATGCTATCAAAGTGACACTGGGTTAAAATATACGAAGCCCATTATACCCATCATGACTACCCGTCTGATAAGGGTACACCAGGCACATGCATCACAACCATATGTGCGTGACATGGTGATCTCATATCAAAATAAACAGTGCATGACCTCGCAGGTGGGGCCCAGTTAGAACTTTCTTCAGGTCGAGTAGCCCATCCCACTCAAAAGGTCCCTAAATAAGGTTTCTTTAAGGATGTTGAGCAAAACACCTTGAGCAAAACAACTCACAATTCATTTTTGCTAGTTGAGTAAATTGGAGAAACATGAAATAAAGTGTCTTGCTCAAGGGCACAATGAAATCAAACTCACAACCTTATGAACATGAGCCAAATACGATAACCACTAAACCACAGACCTTCATTGTAAATGACTAACCCTACAATAGACTAGCATCCTGTCCTGCAGATTCTCAGTCACTTATACGCTATGGAAATCGGGTAAGTAGCCCTATGGAAATTGGGTAAGTAGCCCTTGGATTCAAAGACAGAAATGTCCAAGGAACTTATTTTTACTATTTTGATTGCTACACCTTGTCTCTGTCATCTTCAGGTGTACCATTTTCCAAAATGCACACATCCTTTGACCAGTTCTGAAATGAGACTCTTGCTTTTCTAACACACAATTCTAATGTTCTTAACTACTACACTACGGCCACGGTTCATAAAACTGACCTCACACACACAGACAGACAGACAGACAGACACTGACATACAAAATGCACACAAGAAGCTGAGGTTTGCAGTCTAGAGAACTTCATCTGGAAAAAAAGAAAAGAAGAAAAAAACGAAACAAAGGAAATAGAATATAATTGAAGCGACCATTATTGTATTGTTCTCTCATAAAAATGAAAATGGTCAGGTATTTTAGTTAGTCATCAGATCAATAGAACAGGACTATTGTTGTTACTACTAGTAGTTGTACTACTGCCACCACCACCACCACCACCACTACTACCACTACTAGTGCTGCTGCTACCACTGTTACTACTACTACTACTACTACTACTACTACTACTACTGTTACTGCTACTACTGCTGTTGCTGCTACTACTGCTGCTGCTACCACTGTTATTACTACTACTACTACTACTACTACTACTACTACTACTACTACTACTGTTACTGCTACTACTGCTGCTGCTGCTACTACTACTACTACTACCACTACCACTACTACTACTACTACTACTACTACCACTACCACCATTACTACTACTACTACTACCACTACCACTACTACTACTACTACTACTACTACCACTACTACTACTACTACTACTACTACTACTACTACTACTACTACTACTACTACTATTACTACTACTACTACAGAATGCACCAAAGCATTTTGTCCGGTGTGCTAACAGTTCTGCTGGCTCATCACTTTGTGTTTGGTACAAATTAACATGAAATTTTGATGGAACGTCTAAATCTTCAGATTTTTCATGGAAGGTTTAAATTTTGAGATCTTAACAACTAGCTATTTTGCCTGTTCAAATTTGGATCACTTTAAAACGGGAAATTCATATCACAGAACCAGGGATAATATCAGGTAGGTTGGTATCAAAAGGATTAAGGCGCAGAAGTGGCTGTGTGGTAAGTAGCTTGCTTACCAACCATATGGTTCTGGGTTCAGTCCCACTGTGTGGCACCTTGGGCAAATGTCTTTTACTATAGCCTCGGGCCGACCAAAGCCTTGTGAGTGGATTTGGTAGACGGAAACTGAAAGAAGCCCGTCGTATATATGTATATGTATATGTGTGTATATATCCGGTTTCACCAGTCCTCAGTCAAATCGTCCAACCCATGCTAGCATGGAAAGCGGACGTTAAACGATGATGATGATGATGATGATATATATATATATATATATATATATATATGTGTGTGTGTGTGTGTGTGTGTGTGTGTGTGTCTGTGTCTGTGTTTGTCCCCACAACCGATGTTGGTGTGTTTACATCCCTGTAACTTAGCGGTTCAGTCAGCAAAAGAACCAGCAAGAAATATGTACCAGGGCTCATTTGTTCAACTAAATCCATGGCATCATTCCAACGGGCAAAACAAGTAATCAATATGAGATAATTGAGGTTTATTACTCAAATATAAAATCAGAACAGAATACAAACAAATGCCATAATGATTTATATATACATATTTTATTTATTTAAAAGGTTTACAAATAAATCAATGACCGAGAAGCAAGCTAACATTTACCAACCTCCCGATGGTAATAAGTACAGTCTTTACATTTGTGAATTCACCGAGAAATTAGATCAAATAACACCTTATAAACACCATTAGCTCCACATACCAAATCATACCTAATTTTGTCTCGTAACTAATCACGCATCAAACATTGAAGGAAAACATTTCTTAACGCACCTAATTGTTTATTTAAAACAAAAAAACAATTTCTTTTAAACATTAACCCTTTAGCATTCAGATTACTTTGTCAGATGTAATACTTATTTATTCACGATTCAACCAGTTCGTCACCTTAATAATAATAATAATAATAATAATAATAATAATAATAATAATAATAATAATAATAATCCTTTCTACTAAAGGTACAAGGCCTAAAATTTGGGGTAGGGGACTAGTCGATTACTTCGACCCCAGTGTTTAACTGGTACTTAATTTATCAACCAACGAAAGGATGACAGGCAAAGTCGACCTCAGAATTTGAACTCAGAACGTAGCAACAGGCAAAATACCATTAAGCATATTGCCCGGTGTGCTAACGGTTCTGCTAGCTAACTGCCTTATATAATAATAACAGATAACAGTAATAATAATAATAATAATAATAATAATAATAATAATAATAATAATAATAGTAATAATAATAATAATTGCTCTGATACAGTACCAGGCAGTGGCTCTCGTGGCTTCTGATCTTAACTGGTTGGAAGTGTTATCATGTACCTTGTTTTGCGTTGGTATAAAAGATGGACTACAGCAAATATTCTGCTCAATACCACAGATTTGCTTGTCAGTTGTTTGACCACAACCAGTTGAGTATGTTCCTTGGTGGCTGATGATATGTGCATCTCTAATCATGAGCAGGAGTAGTTGGGGAGCATCATAGCCATGTGCTGAGAGGAATTCTTTGGAGTTTGAACAATTCACCTTCAGAAACATGGGTGTTTTGTTCATCATTCTTAAACAACCCTTATTCAGGGACCTTTTGAGTGGGATGGGCTACTCAACTTGAAGAAAATTCTAACTGGACCCTCACCTGTAAGGTAATGCGCTGTTCATCTTGATGCAAGGTCAGCATGTCATGCACATACGGTCGTGATGCATGTGCCTGATGTACCCTTATTAAATGGGTACACATGAAATTGTATATTGGGGTTTGTACATTTGTACCCCAGTGTCTGTTTGATGGCATGCATTACTCTCTCACCCAATAATAATAATAATAATAATAATAATAATAATAATAATAATAATTAATAATAATCCTTTCTACTATAAGCACAAGGGCTGACATTTTGGAGGAAGGGGACTAGCTGATTATATCGACTGGTACTTGAAATCTATCAACCCCGAAAAGGGATGAAAAGCAAATTTGATCTCGGCAGAATTTAAAGAAAAATTCTTGAGATTTGAGACTTGTTGTCAATAAACCTCAAGATGAAATACCTGCTACATTAGCATAATGTAATAACAATGATGATGATGATGATGATGATAGTAATAGTAATTGGCGCACTTGGAAGTATCAGCACTCAACTACCAGCTTGGCTCAAAAAGTATTGGTTACAAACGTAAGGATAGAACACCTACAAAAATCATTCATTGATTCAAACTTCCAGAGTTCTCTGCAAGGTTCTGGAAGCATGATAAGTAAATAAGGGTCAGCTTGGTCTGTTGGCTGTGGACAGCTGACACTTTCCACCATACCCAACAACATAAGCGGGGAGTTTTCGTCAAATAACAACAACATCAACAAAAATAATCAATTAATAAAATCTAAAAACTTTGTCAAAATTATTTATTCCTTGACCAATATTATAATTAATCCTAATTAATAATTAAAAAGAAAGAAAACAGTTGAGTTTTATAAAGAAATTGAAATTAAAATACAATTGATCATCTTAGTAATAAGATATTTAAAAATGCAGTTTTGAATGACGGTAAAGACTATGGAATATAAAGGAAATACAGAAGACACCTTAAAAATATTCCTCCGAGTTGAACTTAGAAACAAAACACTTATCTTAATTTATTTTTTATTTTCTCTAATTTCCTTATTAAGCTATATAAATATTCACAGATACTGATTAAAACACGAAGTCAAAATACTGGAAACTGTGCAAAATAACAATAATAATAATAATAATGATGATGATGTTGATGACGAATTAAAGACAAACCAAATGAGAAAAAGAAAAATGAAAAATCTATACTTAATCACGAGATATTGTCTAAATTTGAAAGTTCAAATTAAAATTCTGTTAATATAACCGAAATATGTAAAAAGACCAAAATAACTTTTGAAACATGGTAAAGTAGAAAGACATAATTGACAATTATGAAGATTTCATCCCTTCCTTGCTCTCATACATTTTCGCTAGCAACGAACAAGAAGTGGTTTCGAAGCATATTCTGGGTTTTTCCTCTTTTTTCCTTTTTTATTTAATTTTTTTTTTTTTGAAGAACCCTTCTTATCAGACAATGGCGACGGCTTTTAGAACAGAGCGCGATGACTGCTACTGAATTGAAGGTTACCATGAGTTTTTAACATGTCAGAAACCATCTAAATATCTTCATGCAAAATTATAGCAATTAAGATGAGTTTGAAAGCAAACATGCATATTTTACATAATAATCTTATGGCATAAACGAAAATAGATCGATAAATTTAAAAAAAAAAAAAAAAGAGAGAAAATATATAAATAAATGAATAAATAAAATAATGCTGATGAACGTGCGAAAATATATTGTCTTCAGATGTTCGCTGGAAAATAATGTAGCATTTCAAGTGTAGGATCAAAGATTAGAGAAATCAAGCAAAAAAAAAAAATAACGTGAATAAGAAAGGAAAAAGACACAAAGCCATTGTCAGTGTTTTCGCTTTTGTGATTTGAATATATCTAAAATGTTAGATCAAGGGCTGGAGACCGAAGCAATAATAGGAGGAGAATATTTATAATAAAATCTTGATACCATCACATAAGAAGCAGTACAGGAGGTGAAGGTGGAAGTAACAAAGGCATTGATGTCATTGCTGTTATTTAACCCCAGGCCTGCCTCAACTGTGCAAGCACATGATCAAAGATGTTACGGTCTGGTTTGATTTAGCAGGCTTGTGATCAAAGACGTTCCAGTCTTGACCATCACATCTTTTATGGTATATCACATGTAGAATTACATTGTCCAATGTGTCATTCTAGCTGTAAGAGTGCAGGATGTGATTTTCAGGAAATTAGCTGCTATTTCTAGCAAGGAGAGTGACTTCATAGAGCAGTAGTTCTCAACCAGGGGCCACGTGACTTTTGGGGGTCCATTTGAGATTTTGTTGTGAATATTTCATCGTTGTTTAACGTCCGTTTTCCATGAAATAAAATGTCTTGCTCAAGAACACAACATGCAGCCCAGTCCGAGAATTGAACTTGACAACCTCACGATCGTAAGCTCAATGATGTAACCACTGAGCCATGCGCCTTCACACAGACTCCCCCACACACACATATATATCTACACACACACACTCAATGAGATTCTTTTAATTTCTTTCTACCAAATTCACTCAAAAGACTTTGGTCATCTCAGAACAAAAATAGAAGACACTTGCCCAAGGTGCCTCATGGTAGGACTGAACCTGGAACCATGCATTTACAAAGAAAACATTTCAGCCACACAGCCATGCCTGTACCTAAGCTCCCCGCCCCCTACACACACTCACAAATGATAAATATAATAAAATAAACAAAAATAAACTCACCCAATATAATTTTTATCCCATATATCGTTCATCCTATGGTAAAACAATCACATTGGAATATTTTCAGAGGCCTGGAAATAAAAGAAAAGACACTGTGAAAGAATGTTTTATAACGATGTACAAAAATGACAATACTTTAATGATTTCAACTAAGATACGACAAATATTTTCTAAATGTTATTTCCATGATTCTCTTTCACATGGACACACACATATAAGAATCATGTAATTAAACAAAAAAAAAAAGAAAGAAAAAAGAAAAGAAGATATAACAAATGTGTCCCCTTTACTATAGTTGCATGGTGACCCATGCAATGGAGTTTATTGAGGCCGATTTTTCTAGGGCTGAATGCCTTTCCTGTTGCCAACCTTTAATCTGTCTCTAAGCAAGGTAATGTTTTTCACTACAGCCAGACATGCTTTCACAGAACGTTGGAAATGAATGATACCGCTTGTATAACAGTGACACTTATTTACAACTATCACATGATGTCAAGACAAGCAGACACAAAACACACACACACACAAGTACATATACGTATGCGTAGATACATCATCATCATCATTTAACGTCCGTTTTCCATCATACTGGCATGGGTTGATATATATTTGAAAAAAGAATGACTTCTCTGGTAGTTCTAATCAGCTTAATATTTTAATAATATAGATTTTAGTTCATAGATCTAAAATTTATATTATTAATAAATTAAAAAGATAATAAATTAAACTAATCAGAACTACCAGTAAAGTAATTTTTTTTTTTGTTTTTTCAAACATGCCCAACTGTACCAAGGATCTCACACATTTTCCAATATATATATATATATATATACATATATATATATATATATATATATATGTGTGTGTATATGTATGTGTGTATATATACATATATATACACACACACACACACACACATATATATATATATATATATATATACATATATATACAGATAGATAGAGAGAGAGAGAGAGAGAGAGAGAGAGAGAGAGAGAGAGAGAGATGCAGTGAGAGTGACAAATACAACACGTGAAAGCGTTAATCCAAACACATTCTTTTCTTCTCTCCATTTTATTTCCTCATCCCCTTCATCAAAAGGGCATTGGTTTGAAATGTCAAAGACTTATTCATTTTTCCTGAGTGTCAAACTAACACACCTTGTTTGTTGTTCCCTCACTTGTCTCTGTCTTGTGTTAATATATGTTTGTACCATATATATGTGTGTGTGTGTGTGTGTGTATGTATGTGTATGTGTATATATATAGATATATATAAAAATATATATATATATATATATATATATATATATATATATAAAACGGGCTTCTTTCGGTCTCTGCCTACCAAATCCATCCTCAAGGCTTTGGTTGGCCTGGGGTTACTGAAGAACATACAGCTGTGCAGTGGGACTGAACCCAGAACTTCAGGCTTTTTACAATCTGAATTCAAATCCTGTCACGGTCAACTGTGCCTTTCACCCTTTGCGGTGGATGGATAAAATAAAGTACCGATCAAGAACTGAGGGAAAGGGGTCAATGCCATCAACTTGTGCCCCCTCCCCTTAAAATTGGTGGTCTTATGCCAAAATAAAAAAGGACTGTTGAAGAAATCTCTTTATTTTGTTGTTGTGGTGGTCTAATACTATAAATAT
>NC_142934.1:11116446-11121446 GCF_046866305.1 Octopus bimaculoides | reverse complement strand
ACACTTTTCAGAACTGATTCTTCCTTCATTAGTGAATTTGTGCCATTATTCTTTGGCTACCTAGTGAACTAGTAAACTAAATTGTTATATATAAATAGCAGTCACTTATTGCGATATAACATTAATGGTATGTTAGTTAGCTATGTAATTAATTAGATATACATATCCAATGGGCTTCTTTCAGTTTTTGTATTCCAAATCCACTCACAAAGCTTTGGTTGGCCCAAGGCTATAGTAGAAAACACTTAGCCAATGTACCATAGTGTAGGATTGAACCCAGAACCCTGAGGTTAGGAAGCAAGCTTCTTACCATACAATCACCCGCACCTATAAAAACAATGACTCCATGAAGCCTCCAGTGAGAATGGAACTCGCAACCCCTGGTTTAGAAGATCAGTGCTCTTACCGCTGAGCTATGGAGGTTCACACTCACACACACATAATCTTATGTCTTATATCTAAGGTAGCAAAATAATTTCAATATGTACACACATAACATCAAACTCCACAACCACTATATTCATTCCATAACCTCAAAAGCAAAATAAATGCTATTTACTAGGAAGTAGCAACCTTAGAAATAGACACAGAAAAATGCCTTTTAATGTATTTTCTAAAACAATATTCGTCCATTGTTTTTATTGTATTTTATTTATATATTTTAAGTTTGAAGAAAAGGGAAAAGTTCCAACATACTCCTCATAAGTAGAGTATAGTGCTACAGAGATCCAACTGTAAGAAACACGTCTATCCTGTTTAAGAATTCTGAAAGGAATACCTGAAGAATTCGTCAAGATTAAGGTGCTGAATTTTCTTGAAAGACTCAGTCAAATTTCATATCTAATTGATATGTATGCAAAACTCGGCTCTGTTAAAAGTTGCTGAAAAATCTATTTTTACGTAGTATGAAAAATCAAGGAATTTTAAAATGCCAGATTCAAGCATCCAACATCTGACAATAATAGCCAAACCTACTTTTCACTGGAGAAATGTAACAAATACATGTAAAAATGGCAAAATGAAAAGAAACACAAAAACAAACATAATAAAGTAACCAGGAAAACACAGCATATTAAATTCGCACAAATTCAAAACACACACACATATGTATATATATATATATATATAAATACTAAGAAAACTTTCATCAAGCACTTGATCTTCCCTCACGTTTCTGGCATTGTACCTATATTAGAAAAATTTTTCTTCTCCTTCTTATTCAAGCGAGTTTATTGAAAAGTGGGTGAAAGTTGCGAAAATGACAAGAGTGGATGGTACCTCTCTGAATGTAGACCTGGGAGGCGGACAGAAGAAATTGGAGAGAATACTTGCTCTTGGAGTTTTAGGGAAATCTCAGACGGTGGGGTACCTCGATTATCCCTAGAGGCCTTCCTGTATCAGAAGGGCCACGTCTCTATCATCCTCCCTGCCATTTTTTTTATCCTTGTATGCTATGCATATGTCCCTTCTTTTTCACTGTATACTGTGTATACTTTCTTTCTTTTTATTTTTATCATTTTATTATATGTAAACTCCTTCACTTTATGTGTCTCTGTATTGTCCCCTTCAGCCTTTGCCCTTGTGGCAAATAAATGAAATCATTTATCATTTATTATTATTATTATTATAGATGCTGCACAGTACACATCGTGAAGTTGTTGATTGAAGATATTGTGCCCACCAAGGGGTTGCTACTGTTTGTCAAGTCACAACAAGGACCTCAGACAGATATTACTACTACTACTACTACTAATACTATCACAGCAAGTTAACAGAATCATCACTGCACCGGTCAAAATGTTTAGTGGTATTTCGTTTGACTTTACCTTCTGAATTCAAAAGGCACCAAGGTCAAAGGTGACAAGCTGGCAGAAATGTTAGCACGCCGGACGAAATGCTTAGCGGTATTTCATCTGCCACTATGTTGAGTTCAAATTCTGACTTTGCCTTTCATTCTTTCGAGGTCGATTAAATAAGTACCAGTTACACACTGGGGTCGATGTAATCGACTTAATCCCTTTGTCTGTCCTTGTTTGTCCCTTCTATGTTTAGCCCCTCTTGTGGGCAGTAAAGAAATAAGAAACATTAGAATGGTGGGCAAAATGCTTAGTGGTATTTTGTCTGATTTTACATTCTGAGTTCAAACTCTGCCAAGGTCGACTTTGCCTTTCATCCTCTTGGAGTTGCATATTGGGGTCGATCTAATCAAATAGCCCCCACCACTCTCCAAAAATTTTGGGTCTTGTACCTAGAGGAGAACAAAAAAAAAAAAGGATGCCAAGGTCAGCTTGGCTTATTCATCCTTTTGAGGTTGATAAAATAAGTAACAGTTGAGCACTGGGAATCTCTGCAGTCGACTAACCCCTTCCATCAAAATTGCTGGCCTTGTGCCAAAATTTGGAGGCATTATTACCTATACACTATGGCTGCAGGCCTGTTGACCAAAGTTACTGGTCTAACTGGCTCAAGTTGAGATGGGAAGCCAGTCGCATCAAGGGCCCGTCTAATTACGTCATTCAGAGCAGCATGTCGGGGGAAGCAGCCCACACTATGGCTGAAGGCCTGTTGACCAAAGTTACTGGTCTAACTGGCTCAAGTTGAGATGGGAAGCCAGTCGCATCAAGGGCCCGTCTAATTACGTCATTCAGAGCAGCATGTCGGGGGAAGCAGCCCACACTATGGCTGAAGGCCTGTTGACCAAAGTTACTGGTCTAACTGGCTCAAGTTGAGATGGGAAGCCAGTCGCATCAAGGGCCCGTCTAATTACGTCATTCAGAGCAGCATGTCGGGGGAAGCAGCCCACACTATGGCTGAAGGCCTGTTGACCAAAGTTACTGGTCTAACTGGCTCAAGTTGAGATGGGAAGCCAGTCGCATCAAGGGCCCGTCTAATTACGTCATTCAGAGCAGCATGTCGGGGGAAGCAGCCCACACTATGGCTGAAGGCCTGTTGACCAAAGTTACTGGTCTAACTGGCTCAAGTTGAGATGGGAAGCCAGTCGCATCAAGGGCCCGTCTAATTACGTCATTCAGAGCAGCATGTCGGGGGAAGCAGCCCACACTATGGCTGAAGGCCTGTTGACCAAAGTTACTGGTCTAATTACTAAATAGAATTTGTAAGCATTGAATTGTTACCATAGTCTTATAATATCATTTGTGTTATAAGTTTACTGCAAACAGCATTGTGTGTTAGCTAGTCTTATCATAATCAATACTCTTCCAATTACACTGTGACTGATATACATACATATGTATACGTGTGTGTATATATATATGTGTATATATATATATATATATATATATATATATATAGAGAGAGAGAGAGAGAGAGACATTCTCTATCATATAATGGTATATATTTTTTTCCCCAGTAGATATCTCTTTGCGTCTTTAATCTTATTCTTTCCTTATTAAACAATCTAAATATATTAAATCCACTCATGTCTTGCAGCACTATGTATCTTAAGATCAGAGATTAGCTGGAAAACGGTGGCGCTGTAATGCAACATAAATGTCACAAGAGGGAAGAGAACTTCCATTTATCTACCTGCTTTTCTCTGAATGAAATATTCAGTTAGAAATAAAAAATTTAAAAAAATACAGAAAAACTCAAACGAAATCATAGGTATAGCAAAACGTAGGTTCAAGTTATTATTGATCCAAAAGATTAGTAGTTCAATTGAGACTTGTATTGAAAAGACTCGGTCTACACAGCTGAAATTAAGTTCGCAGCCAATATAGAATTATGCTGCAAGATAACTACTTTGGTAATTTTTGCATATCCAAACTTTTCGGCATCCAATCAAAACACATTAGCAGTGAAATGCAATCATGTTTTTTTTATTTATCTTTCGCTCATCTTTTTACTTTGTTTTTAGTTTTTTTTTTTGGACTGCGACCATACTGGGGCATCACCTTGAAGGGGTTCAGTCAAAGAAACAGACCCCAGTACTTATCCTAATGGTCTCTTTTTTGCCGAACAACTAAGTTACATGGATATAAACAAACCAATACCAGTTGCTAAGTGGTGATGGTGTGGGTGGGGGGTAGATCAACACACACACACACACACAGAGATATATACATATATATCTCTTTTACTTGTTTCAGTCATTTGACTCCGGCCATGCTGGAGCACTGCCTTTAGTCGAGCAAATCGACCCCAGGACTTATTCTTTGTAAGCCTAGCACTTATTCTATCGGTCTCTTTTTGCCGAACTGCTAAGTTACGGGGACGTAAACACACCACCATCAGTTTTCAAGCAATGTTGGGGGTGGGGCGGCGGAAACTGAAAGAAGCCAGTTGTATATATGTATATATATATATATATATATATATATATATATATATATATATATATATATATATATATATATATATATATATATATATATCATCATCATCATCATCGTTTAACGTCCGCTTTCCATGCTAGCATGGGTTGGACGATTTGACTGAGGACTGGTGAAACTGGATGGCAACACCAGGCTCCAATCTAAATTTGGCAGAGTTTCTACAGCTGGATGCCCTTCCTAACGCCAACCATTCAGAGAGTGTAGTAGGTGCTTTTACGTGTCACCCGCTCAAAGGCCAGTCAGGCGATACTGGCAACGGCCACGCTCGAAATGGTGTCTTTTATGTGCCACCCGCACAAGAGCCAGATATATATATATATAGATATATACATATATATATGTGTGTGTGTGTGTGTATGGTTGTGTATCTGTGTTTGTCCCCCCCAACATCGCTTGACAACTGATGGTGGTGTGTTTACGTCCCCGTAACTTAGCGGTTCGGCACAAGAGACCGATAAGCTACTTACCACACAGCCACTCCTGCGCCTATAAGTATATAAATTAAAATTTTTTTTCTTAGTGGTCAGACCATATGGGGTCTACATTTAGCATATTGGATGTTCACCTAGTGGTCATCCCTCTTATAGGTATGTTATATATGTATATATATATATATATCTATAAATATATCTATACCTCACACAC
>NC_142934.1:11013946-11111446 GCF_046866305.1 Octopus bimaculoides | reverse complement strand
GGTTGTCTGAAAGCAACCAACTGACATCAGTTGATATATTTTGACATTAAATATATAATTGGCTACAATAATCAAATGATTGCCGTCATTAATTTATATGAAATACCTTCTTTTACGCCTCCTCTTCAAAATGTAAATGCATATATGTGTGAAATAATAAGTGGAAAATATTAAAATCTATCATTTAACAGACTTAGATTCTGGTGTTGGTAGCCTAAATGCTTTTCTGGTCACTATCATTAACCATTTAGCATTTAAACTGGCCCTATCTGGCCTTTTGTGCCTAACTTACAGTGTCATTCTATCCTGTCACAAAATATCCTGTCACATCATTGAAATCTTGAGGCTATGAAATAATGTGTGATTAATTCAAAATAAGGTGAATAAATAAGCAATGCATTTGACAGTAATCTGAATGCTAAAGGGTTGACCCTGACTATGCAGGAACCATACAAAACCCCAGTTCTGTGCATGTGCATTTGAGATAAAGGAACCGAGGTCGCTTATTTTTGATAGTAGGGTATTTTCCAAAATTCTTCATATTTCATATGACATAGTGCACACATTTCACTTTTACTAGTCAATAAAAAGAGGTTGTGAGAACTAATTTGCATATGATTAACATATCACATTTGTACAACATCATCATCATCATCATCATCATCATCATCATCATCATCATCATCATCATCATCATCATCGTTTAACACCCGCTTTCCATGCTAGCATAGGTTGGATGATTTGACTGAGGACTGGCAAGCCAGAAGGCTGCACCAGGCTCCAATCTGATCTGGCAGAGTTTCTACAACTGGGTGCCCTTCTTAACACCAACCACTCCGAGAGTATAGTGGGTGCTTTTATGTGCCACCAGCACGAGGGCCAGTCACACGGTACGGGTAATGGCCACACTCAAAAAGGTGTTTTTTACGTGCCACCTGCACAGGAGCCAGTCCAGCGGCACTGGCAACGACCTTGCTCGAATGATTTTCTAACGTGCCACCAGCACAAGTGCTAGAAGACAACGCTGGTAACAATTACGCTCTAATGGTGCTATTTACGGGCCACTACCACGGAAGCCAGACAGCTGCTCTGGCAATGAATGCTGCTCTGAAAAACTTTAACCAACACAGCAAGGGTTAACAGCATCCATACTAAGCAAATCACAGAAGAAATATTGCTCCATTCTACCTTTGTTATTGTACAAGAAAAGAGCTTCCACTCCACAGAAATTCCAACCACTCCATTATTGTTTTTGCTTTGACATAGAGTTACATAACAATTTCAATGGAATCCCATCAGGTTTCATAAAGATAAACTCTGCAATATATCTCCCATCACCAGTTTTAGGATATGATTTATAAACTTCCAAATCTTGCCTATGATTAATCTAATCAAGCATCACTCATGGGATTTTGAGAAGTTATTCTTTCTTTTTTGTTTTTATTATTTTTTTTTCCTCTCCACACAACATTGGAACTAAAAGGCAGGCAACTGAGAAAGACAATAAGACTAGTAAAGTATTTGGAAGAAATTATGGTAAGTGTAAACATTTCTGTATATCATGGGAATTAATCACAGGCATTCATAATTCAGATGAGCTAAAAATTATGTAGAATGTCAAGCAATGTTTTCTAAAAGGAATCTGAAAATTTCATGGAGCATATGGTAACAATTAAGAGAGGGCAGACTATTTTCATCCAGGATAAGACAAAGCAAATACATTTAAAAATTAATGCTTTTATGATAGGATTTGCAAGAAAATTCTGACAAGCTTAAGTTTATAGAATCCCAGATACTTTTTATCGTTTTTTTTTTAACCTTTTACTTGTTTCAGTCATTTGATTGTGGCCATGCCAGAGCACCACCTTGAAGGGTTTCTCTTTAGTTGGACAACTGAACCAATGGCTTTTTTTTTTTAAAGCCTGGTATTTATTTTATTGGCCTCTTTTGCCAAACTGCTATGTTTTGGAGATTTAAACACATCAACACTGGTTGTCAAGTGGTGGTGGTGGGGGGGGGGGGGCAAGAACAGACAAAAAGCATACAGTGATGATGATAATGATGATATACATATATACATGACGGGCTTCTTTCAGTTTCCGGCCCGAGGCTTTAGTAGAAGACACTTTGCCTAAGGTGCCACACAGTGGGACTGAACCCAGAACCATGTGGTTGGGAAGCAAGCTTCTTACCACACAGCCACGCCTGCATTTAAGTTCCCAAAATCCAGT
This sequence comes from Octopus bimaculoides, assembly GCF_046866305.1. Classification (NCBI taxonomy): domain Eukaryota; kingdom Metazoa; phylum Mollusca; class Cephalopoda; order Octopoda; family Octopodidae; genus Octopus; species Octopus bimaculoides. The sequence goes on along the minus strand of NC_142934.1, from coordinate 11,109,215 downwards.
AGTGGTTCAAATGACACAATATCTACAAGTACAATACAATATTACATTGGTTTCAAATTTTGGCACAAGGCCAGCAACTATGGAGGGGGGGGGGAAATCGATTACATCGACCCCAGTGTTCAACTGGTACTTAGGCGCAGAAGTGGCTGTGTGGTAAGTAGCTTGCTTCCCAACCACATGGTTCTGGGTTCAGTCCCACTGCGTGGCACCTTGTGCAAGTGTGTTCTACTACAGCCTCAGGCCAACCAAAGCCTTGTGAGTGGATTTGGTAGACGGAAACTGAAAGAAGCCCATCATATATATGTATATATATATGTATGTGTGTATGTGTGTGTGTGTGTGTTTGTGTGTCTGTGTTTGTCCCCCCAACATCACTTGACAACCGATGGTGGTGTATTTACGTCCCCGTAACTTAGCGGTTCGGCAAAAGATACCGATAGAATAAGTACTAGGCTTACAAAGAATAAGTCCTGGGGTCGATTTGCTCAAGACAGTGCTCCAGCATGGCCACAGTCAATGACTGAAGCAAAAAATAATAAAAATTTCTTTTTAAAAACCCCGAAAGGACGAAGGGCAAAGTCAACCCCCCAGCACCATTTGAACTCAGAACACATAGTCAGAAGAAAAGTCACAAAGAAATTTTTCCAGTGCAGTAACAATTCTGCCAGTTCCCCGCCTTGAGAATATATAATATTATATTGAAAACTTATTGGTATATTACGTTTCAAAGCTATACTCAGCTATAAAATATATCTATAGATATATTTTATGGCCGATTATAGCTTTGAAATGAATAAAATATATCTATAGATAAATAGATGTATATCTATATAAAATATATCAATAGATTTTAAGCCAACCTTGTATGTACAGAGAGCAAAAAAAAAAAAGAAAAAGAAAAAAGAGTTGTTACATTAGTTTTAATCTGTTATGTATTAGTTTCAATCCGTTGGAACTTCATTAGTGATTAGTGACTAAATATCCACTTTTCCGTTCATGGAAATACTGTTTAAAATTTAAGAGATTTAAGTAAATTAGATGACCCAATTTATGTATATAATTCATTCTTCGCAATTAATTTGATTAATAAATTAGTAGTTTGTTAATAATATTTTACTTCAATGCTTTATTTTATAACATAATATATCTCTAAACTTTTAGCTAATGTTGTGTGTAAATACCTTGTCCTTATATACAATATTTTAGGGGATATAATAAGAGGGACAGCCAGACTAGTTTCAATCCTGTGCTGGGACTTCATCAACTGAGTATCCTATTTAACCTTTAGCACCACATGGTTCTAGGTTCAGGATCACCTTGGGCAAGTGTCTTCTACATTAAAACAATGATGATGAAGGTAGTTCTGGTTAAACGGTGAAGTGTTTGCATCTGTCTATATATATCTGTGTGTGTATGTATATATATGTGTGTGTGTGTGTGTGTGTATGTATGTGTGGGGGTGAGTGTATATATTCTTTTTGTTTCAGTCATTTGACTGTGGCCATGCTAGAGCACCGACTTTTAGTCGAACAAATCAACCCCAGGACTTATTTTTTGTAAGCCTAGTACTTATTCTATCAGTCTCTTTTGCCGAACCGCTAAGTTACAGGGACGTAAACACACCAACATCAGTTGTCAAAGGAGGGGGGGACAAACATAGACACACAAACATATATATATATAACAGGCTTCTTTAAGTTTCCATCTACCAAATCCACTCACAAGGCTTTCGTTGGACCGAGGCTATAGCAAATGACACTTGCCCAAGGTGTCACGCAGTGGGACTGAACCTGAAACCATGTGGTTGGGAAGCAGGCTTCTTACCACACAGCCACACCTGTGCCTATGTGTGTGTGTGTGTGTGTGTGTGTGTGTGTGTGTGTGTAATTCTAGCTAAGAGACGAAGTTTTTACACCATTCTATATATAGTGATGGTTAAAACTCTAACAGCAACATATTCTATACCACAATATACAAACTAAATTTATTTCAATTCTTGTTTACAGTAAAATTCTCGAAATTTTTGAATGAAATTCTAAAAATAACCAAGCAATTAAAAATATGATGAATATGAAATAAAGAATTCCCTAAATAACGATATCTACAACAGATAAACAAATATGGGGAAGAAAAAAACAACAACCTCCGAATGAATAATGATGAATAAAGACAGAGAGAAATAACAAATGAAAAAAAACAAAAGATTGAATCCCCCCCCCCACCACCACCACCAAGTTTAAGCTAGTGACAAATGATAATTACAAACCATGCTTTGCATTAGAAGTACCCTGTAATATCTGCCAGATTTTTCTCATGAACAAGTTGAGACAGGGTCAGAAAAAACAAAACATAAGCCTGAAATTTATATTTCCGAGCAAAAATATACATACATACATACATATATATATATGTATACATATATACACACACACACACACATATATATGTATACATATACACACACACACACACACACACACATATATATATATATATATATATATATATATATATATATATATATATATATATATATATATATATATATATATATATATATATATATATATATATATGTATGTATGTATACATATGTACATACTTTATTTAAAAGCAGCAGAAATATAACAAAAGATTGTTACTCAGGGTTTCACGTTCCCGTTCATCGGACATATACACACACACATATATATATATATATATATATATATATATATATATATATATATATATATATATATATATATATATATATATATATATATATATATATACATATATACATATATATATATACATATATACTTATACATATATAGATACACATATATAGATATACATATATACATACATATATATATAAATAAATGCATGTATGTATGTATGTATAAGTAGACTTTTCGTCTCATGTCGGGGAATTAAAGCCAAAGGAGTTTATTTTCTTGATTGCGAAGTAGGAAGGAGGAAAGGGATTTTTAAGATACTTTTTTAAGAATCTGGCAATTACTTGTGTTTTCTCTTAACTCTACGAAAGAGGATACATGTTATTCGAAATGTTCTCAAAGAACAAAAAAAAAAAAAACCCACACGCTTGTGTATGTGTGTGTGTGTGTATATATATATATATATATATATATAGACAGTAAAATATCTTTATTGCGTGACTTTCTTGTTCTTATTGTCATTATTAATATCATTATTATTATTATTATTATTATTATTATTATTATTATTATTATTAACAGCATTTGAATAGATAAATATATGGAATGAACATTATCAATAAGCATGGATCACAGATAGTAAAATGGCTTCAGGGAAGGAGAAACTTAGATTTAGATGTTCAAAGACGGAGGATTCAGAAACAGATAAACAACAGTTCATATTGGAGATACTTTATTTCAGTGCCCCAGGGAACTATAACAAGGAATATTCCAAATAATTCTAGCTTTCTATTATAATTTTGTTAAGAATTCAAAGGAGGAAAAAGAAAAATAATAAATACATGAAATAAATAAATAGAATCCATCATCTTAAACATTTTTAAAAAAGATATTTGTTAAATATAAGCTGATACACACTGCCTAGTATTATACATGCATGCTGCTAATTTGCTAAAAAGAAGAAAAAAAAAAATAATAATATCATTGGCATTTGAAGCAATAAGAGATTTTACTGGTGGGGGTGAAAAAGAGTAAGGAAGGTTGGGAATATATTAGCTTGACTTAATAGGGAGCAGTGTGGAGGAGAATTGAGCTGAAGTTCACTTGAAGGGAAAACAGCAGACAATTCTCTGATATTCACCAAAAAATTTTGTCAGCCATCATCGTCAACTCACGCAAACGCAAGAGAAGAGAGAAAAGAGGAAATATTTGTGCAGAAAAATGAATTCTGCTTTGTTAAAAGGAGACATACAAGGAAACATCTGTCCGTGTCCTCAGGCAAATTCCCTTCAGAAATAAAAGTTTGGGGGGAAATCAAGTTAATTAATTAATTAATTAAAAGTGCTAGTGATTTTAAAAACAACAGCAAAAGACACTACATTTTTCTGCACATTATTCTGTTTGGCGTGTTTTGCAAGTAAAAGAATATTTTATTAAATTATGCTCAATCTATATAAACTGAATATTTAACAGATTAATAATTTATCATCTCATTTTGTTAATAACCAAAATAACAAAAAATTTAAAAAATCTCTTATTAGATAGAACCATGCATCTTTTACATATCCAAACTTGAATTTTCTTCACTTAAACCTTTAGCATTCAAATTGGCCATATCCAGCCCAGATATTCTGCCTGTTTTATGTTCAAACTGGCTAGATCCTGACCCAATCTAACCTCTTAGGTGTTGTGGGTGTTTATTGAGCAAAAACACCTAAAGCTCTACGAGGCTCTGGCAGGAGATGGTGGTGAACCTTGCTGTACTCTTTCACCACAACTTTCTCTTACTCTTTCTTCCTGTTTCTGTTGTACCTGTAATTCAAAGGGCCAGCCTTGTCACACTCTGTGCTACGCTGAATCTCCCCGAGAACTACGTTAAGGATACACATGTCTGTGGAGTACTCAGCCACTTGAACGTTAATTTCACGAGCAGGCTGTTCTATTGATCGGATCAACTGGAACCTTCGTCGTCATAACTGACGGAGTGCCACAAATATTATATTAAATGTCAAATGATTCATAGGATATATAAATTAGCAAAATATAAAATATTTATACATAAAAATAGGGGTGGGGTGCTGAGGGTATTATGTGGCTAATAGTGGGGAGGCGGTGGCCCCCTAAGGTTTGAGAACCTCTGCTGTAACCCATCAGAATCATTAGAGGAATTTAACAGAAGCCTGGGTTTAACTTCTTTACCTGGCTTAACTTCTTTGATACCAACTTACCTCAGACTGCCCCTGTTTATATGATAAAAACATTGTGTTTAATCCTTTAGCATTTAAACAGGCCATATCTGGCCTCAAAATTCTAATTGCTTTATATTTAAACAGGCCAGATCCAGCCTCTCACACCTATGCTACAATGTCATTTTAAGAATAAACAATCACATCCCTGAAATTTGAAACTACAAGATAATGCATGATTAATTTAAAGCAGTGGTTCCCAAAGTGAGCAGTCTCCCCCCCCCCCCAATCTTGATGCAATGTCACCTATTTAGTCACAGTAACAGTTTATGTATCATAGATTCTTCCTCTCTGTTCCACCACTAAATGGTAACAGAAAAAAAAAACAATTGTAGAATTGTTAGAGCACTGGAAAAAATATCCCGCAGTTTTAATCCAATCAAGATCAACTTAGACTTTCATCCATCCTGGGTCAATAAAAAAAAAAAATCAATTAAGCACTTTTTTGATACGGACCTTATTGGAACCACTTCCCCAGTTCTATGAAATAAACTTCCCTTTAGCACTCAGATTTCTCTGTCATATGTCATACTTATTTATTTTCATTGTTTTAAATTAATTATGTATTATCTTACACCTCTGACATTTCAATGATGTGATTGTTTATTTTTAGAATGACATTGTAGAGTAGGTGTGAGAAGCAGGACCTGGCCAGTTTGAGCATAAAACAGGTAAAATATCTGGGTCTCATATGGCTGGTTTAAATGCTAAAGGATTAAAGTGATTTAAAATAAATTTCCAATGAAATTTTATGTGAATTTATGTTCTCAAGCATCAGCTAAATAAGGGCAAAAGTGATTTTTACTAAAATTTTCATTATTTTCAAAATCATTTGAAACAAAGTTAGTGCATTTAGTGTATTTTGTGGAGGCGCAATGGCCCAGTGGTTAGGGCAGCGGACTCGTGGTCATAGGATCGCGGTTTCGATTCCCAGACCGGGCGTTGTGAGTGTTTATTGAGCGAAAACACCTAAAAGCTCCACGAGGCTCCGGCAGAGGATGGTGGCGAACCCTGCTGTACTCTTTCACCACAACTTTCTCTCACTCTTACTTCCTGTTTCTGTTGTAACTGTATTTCAAAGGGTCAGCCTTGTCACACTGTGTCACGCTGAATATCCCCGAGAACTACGTTAAGGGTGCGCGTGTCTGTGGAGTGCTCAGCCACTTACACGTTAATTTCACGAGCAGGCTGTTCCGTTGATCGGATCAACTGGAACCCTCGACGTTGTAAGCAACGGAGTGCCAACAACAGTGTATTTAAACAGGAATATAATAACAAAACGGTTGATTAATTAATCTTCTCTCTTTCGCAAAAATTACTGGCCTTATGCCGAAATAAGAAACAATTATATGGAGCCAACAGCAATGAACAGAATCTTCTCCTGCAAGCTAATCTACAGTAACCAGGTGGCCCAGGCTACTGAAAGGAATGCCATTGCTGGAGGCTTAGGATAGATATTGGTGCTTTACATTCTTGGGCTGGTAAGCAGCACACACTTCATCCACTGCACTATTATTGCTACTATATAAATAAAAAAATATGAATTACATGCTCTTTGAGATACAACGGCAAAATAAACGTAATTGAGTGGAGGAGGGGGTGGTAGGTATGGGTAAATCACACCCCAATCAGCATATTGATTTTTATCAATGATTCTTCGTGATTTTTATCGAACCAATACTTACCCTCCTCCATATTGCAATATGCTGAAGACGAGAACTTTTCCTCGTATCTTGTACACATCGTAAAGATTTTTCCCAACAATGCAGAAAAATGATGGTTATCTCGGAATATTTTTCTAACATTTAATATCACAGAGTGCAATTATTTTAACATACAAACTGATGCAATAATAGTATAGTTTTGTCAGAAATGTGTTATTATTTTTTTTTTCTTTACTTTTCCCCCCTCATGCATCAGTATTGGTGATAAGAATGGAACGCATTGTGTTCATCTGATAGCAGAGCAATCTGCTTAGTTGAAATCTATTTTTCCTTGACGACAACAATGTTATCAGTCGGCCTGGATATCGATGCTATCCAACTAAACTGCTATAAAGGAGATTTTAACAGCAGAATGTTAGCCCATTTATTTACATTCCCCACCGACATCAAAAAGATTACACAAAATAGTAAGAAAATTGCTTTATTGTTTCGAAACAAGATTTTCAAGCAGAATGTGTGTGTGTGTGTGTGTGTGTGTGTGTGTGTGTGCATCAATATACTTTACATACATTACCACTGCAAAGCAATTAATTTACAATAGAAAATGTGATTTGTTTTTGAAAACACAAACAATAAAAGAAAATACAATTATTATAATGAAAATGAAATAAATGCGAATAAAGAAAAGAAAATATAATTAGTTACTTATATATGTATGTGATTTATCAAGCATAATTTCTTTGAAAGAGAATATTTTCCATTTAAGAAAATTTTACCTAATGTGTGTTAATATGAAATGTTTCTATATTAATATAAAATATTTCTTTGAGAAAATATGGCTTTAAATATAATTATTGTTTTCTAATTACCAGTCAGCAGAAATAGTAGTGCCAAATTAAATGGGTTTTGTTTCATTTCTCTTTAGTTTCAAATTCAAAGCTTTCTAAAGTTAAGGAGTTCATTTCTGCCTTTTGTCCCTCTAAGTCTAACACGAATAACAACACTATCAACAATACTTTGTCTCCAAAAGTTGGCTCAGCGCCAACACGATTTTTCTGTTTACAACTTAGCATGATGTCTGGCCAAACAGGAGCAAACCATGGAATCAACGGAATATCTGAATACTAAAGACACAGATGGCTTTGTGGTTAAGAAGCTTGCTTCCCAACCGCATGGTTTCTGGTTCAGTCCCACTGCACGGCACCACATTTACTTATTGATGCTCAAAGTTAAATACCAAAAACATTTTGTTGGCACTCCGTCGCTTACGACGACGAGGGTTCCAGTTGATCCGATCAACAGAACAGCCAGCTCGTGAAATTAACGTGCAAGTGGCTGAGCACTCCACAGACACGTGTACCCTTAACATAGTACTCGGGGAGTGTGACAAGGCTGGCCCTTTGAAATATAGGCACAACAGAAAGAGTGAGAGAAAGTTGTGGTGAAAGAGTACAGCAGGGTTCGCCACTATTTTCTGCCGGAGCCTCGTGGAGCTTTAGGTGTTTTCGCTCAATAAACACTCACAACGCCCGGTCTGGGAATCGAAACCGCGATACTATAACCACGAGTCCGCTACCCTAACCACTGGGCCATTGCACCTCCACGATAAACAACATTATATAGGATTGTATACAAGAGGTGGAAGCAACTCTGAAAGATCAAAGAGAAACATGAAAATTTCAAGAAAAAGGCTTATGTAGGATATATTGCTTCTAACTTCTATGGAATTATGCCACCGAATACAAAAAGTTAATGGCATCTTTTAAAACAGAAGATGATTTTCCAAACAAGTCAATCACAAAATTTCAAAAATCTTTCCACCTTTCCTCATCATCCACAATTATTTACAGCAGATGCTAAGACAGAGTAATATTTACGTTTAGAAACATTCATTTCATTTTATTTTTTATTTTTATTTTTCTGAAAGTCCACTCTTCTATGCTGGCATGGGTCAGACAACAGAAATTGTTGAGGCAGACTGTCTATGGTTGGATGCCATTCCTGTCACCAACCCTCACCTGTCTTCAAGCAAGGTAATATTTCCTTATGGCCAGATATTCTTTTCACAGAAAACTGTAAACAAATAACATACTTGTTTACAACCATCATGTGGCTTCGAGACAAGAGTACACACACACACACACACACACACACACAAATATATGCATATCATATACACGATGGACTTCTACATTGTTTTCCCATCTTCCAAATCCTCTCACAGTTTTGATTGGCTCAGGGCTATAGCAGAAGACACTTGCCCAAGGTATCACATGGTGGGACTGAACCTGGAACCACATGGTTGGGAAGCAAGCTTCTTAATGGCATAGCCACACCTGAGACATGTCGTAATTTGCGAGTTACAGGTAACCACAGAAAAAGAAAATATTTGGCAGACATTTTGGTAAACAAATGAATAATCCTTTCTATTATAGGCACAAGACCTGAAATTTGGGAGTAGGGGCTAGTTGATTACATTGACTCCAGCATTCAACTGGTACTTATTTCATCAACCCCATAAGGATGAAAGGCAAAGTCGACCTCACTGGAATATGAACTCAGAATATGTCTCAAAGCACTTTCTCAAGTGTGCTAACAATTCTCCCAGCTCGCCTGATGACATTTAATAATTTATGAATATATGTGTAATAGTTTAGATGTGATTTAGTTAAAAATGCTTACTAAATGACTAACCACAAATTCTCTATAGTCCAAATGATATTAATACCAGGCCAACATTATTTTTGACTTCTTGGTGGTGACTGGCCATCAATTATACAATCAACACAGCTGTTCAACACTGAAATTTTCTAGTTGAATGTAAAGCATTCATATGGTTGGTCTAATTAACTATATTTAAATAATAAATGCAGAACAAATCCTTCATATTACTCAGGCATTAAGTTAATGCACTATTAATTGTAACCACTAGTGAAAACTAATAAAATTAATTCACAACTCATACAAACTGGTTTAAATAGTAGGCTTTAGTGAGATCAAGAGAATTTTAACATGTGCTAAGTTAGTCAGAGACCACTAACATAATATATATATTAGTAATAAGGAGGGTTATCAGTGATTTAATATTAACGAGGAGCAATAAAAATGAGACACAAGGGGTGGGAAACTTGTCTAATCATTGCTAAGTTTACTGAGAAGCCTGGGAATTTTTTTTTTGGCGGGGGGGGGGGTTTAAAAGAAATGGGATGTGATGTTTTTTACATTTCAAATAGAGACATAACTGAGGCGACATAACATCGACCAGGAAATAAGAACGGGCAATAAAAACAACTTGTGGTATATTTGATGATTAACAGAAGCGGCGACAGTAGTGTACCTTTGTGTACACCCTTCAGATACTTGAAACAAACAGTGGGAGTAGAAATAACAAGAGCAACTTTCTGGACATATGCTACATCCATTATGATGTGTGATTGTGTGAGGAGAGAGAGAGAGGGATGGAGAGGCAGAGAGAGGGAGGGATGGAGAGGCAGAGAGAGACAGACAGACAGACAGAGAGTATTGTACATTAACTAAACCCATATCAGTTCCATGTGTAGGAACCAAAGGAAATAATAAGAAATAACAAGAAAGCTAGCCAGAAATTTAGAGGCCTAATCATCATCATCATCATCATTATTATTATTAAGGTGGCAAGTTAGCAGAATCATTAATGTTCCAGGCAAAATGGTTAGCAGTATTTTGCCTGTCTTCACATTCTGAGTTCAAATTCTGTTGAGGTCAATGTTGCCTTTCATCCTTTCAGGGTTCGATAAAATAAAAGTACCAGTTGAATCCTGAAGTCAATGCAATCAATTTATATATATACACAAACACACACATATATATATATATATGTATGTATATATATATATATAGATATAAATTAAATTAAATTGAATTAAATTAAATTGAATTTTTCCCTGTAAATTTGGATTTTTATCCTTAATATTATTATCATATATATATGGGATAATTCACGAAAAAACAACAGACGAAGACAGGTGGTGCAAACAACAAATGGATGTATTAGTATAACGCTCAGGAATAGAGAAAGTCTTTAACGTTTCGAGCCTACGCTCTTCAACAGAAAGGAACACAGAAAGAAATAAGGAGAGAAAAAAATATGTATAGTGGTCAGCAATCTATCATATATATATATATATATATATATACATAAAGAGAGAGAGAGAGAAGCACACACACACACACACACACACACACACACACACACACACACACACACACACAGACATATCCACAAACACACACACAACACATTACATATTCTAAATGGCAAGCAAATCCATGCACAGAATTAACATATTTTTCTACTATGTAAAAATTTCGAATTTCCAATTCCTCAACTGATTGTACATATTTACTCTAAAAGAAAAAATGGTAAAGAACTTTCTAAATTCGGAAAAAATATATATATATATACATGGGAAGATCAATTCCATTCCTGACTGATCATTAATAATTATCAACATTGAAAAATACGGTTTTGCTAAAAATAAAAAATTTAAAAAAACCCTCTAATTAGGTGTATATTATTATTTAAATCAGGGTCTTGAGAAAAAAAAATGAATTGTAAATGCACCTAATGCTCTTTGAGTCAAAAAATTCATCTCTCTACCATTTATATCATTTATAATTCCAACTTTAAAAGATAGAAAATTAGCTTGGTAAAATATAATAATAAAAAAAAGCAAAAAACATCACAAAAGGTTCTCATGGTTAGAACTCATATTCAATGACAATAATCAGTATAACTTATCTCAAGTTGCACCGCTGTTGCTATTTGTGTGTGTGTGTGTGTGTGTGTGTACATAAATATATGTATATATATATATGTGTGTGTGTATATGTATATATATATATATGTATGTGTGTGTGTGTGTGTGTGTGTGTGTGTGTGTGTATGTGTGTATTTCGCTTTTGGATTTGGTTTGCAAGATTCTTTATGTGAGTTCGTGTGCTGAAGCATATTCTGTTGTGTCTGGGGAGAGTCATTTTCTTTTTGTGCCTTATTATTTAATACACTCACCAGTAAATAAATAATTAAATGAGTGGAAATTTTACCGGTGAGTGTGGTAAATTATAAGGCACTAAAAGAGAATGACTCTCCTTAGACACAACAGTATCTATATATAAATATATAGCAGGGCAAACCCCAGTAAATATTAAAAGGGGTCTCTAATCAGTCATCAACGAGCTTTTCATCTTTCAAACTATGTTGTCATAAGGATACATTACAAACGACTGACTTGTTCATATTTTTCTTTATTTGTGGTTTCTATTTTTGTTTTCCATTTAAGGGCATCAAACTGGCAGAAGAGTCAAAACCCTCAACACAGGTGTCTCTTCTGGTTTCTTTTACAGGTTTTGGTCCAATGGACGAGCAGTCATTTGAGGGCATCATCTTGAAAGGCTTTAGTTTTTCAGTGGAACAAATTGACTCCAGAACTTATCAGGCATGCTTATTCTACTTGTCTCTTTTGCTGAACAAACTAATTACGGGGAAGTAAACAAACGTGGCTGTGTGGTAAGAAGCTTGCTTCCCAACCACATGGTTCTGGCTTCAGTGTCTTCTACTATAGCCTCGGGCTGAGTAAAGCCTTGTCAGTGGATTTGGTAGACAGAAACTGAAAGAAACCTGTGGCATATGTGTGTGTGTGTGTCTTTGTGTCAGTGTTTCCCCAGCCTCCCACTGCTACTTGGCAACTGGTGTAGGTGTGTTTACATTCCCATAACTCAGTTCAGCGAGAGACCAATAGAGTAAGATCCAGGCTTAATACAGAACAAAAATATATCTTGGGGTCACTTCATTTGACTGAAAATTCCTCAAGGCAATAATACCCCAACATCGCCACAGTTTAACGATTGAAAAAAGTAAAAAACAAAACAAAAAACTTGCTGGAACACACCCAGCGTCCTGAGGCAAGTGAAGGATAAGAGATGTTACAGTATGACTGAAAGCTTGGGGAGGGGAAGTAGTGAAACATTATTATTATTATTATTATTATTATTATTATTATTATATGGGGGTGGTGAATTGGCAGAATTTGCTTTTCAATCCTCCACGGCTGATAAAAGTGAAGTAGTGAAGTTAAATGATATCGACTAACCTCTGCCACCTTTCAGAATTTCTGGCTTTGTCCCTCCCTATATAGATCAGTCATCTTTGTCACTGTCATCACTGCCATCAGCAGCAGCAATAGAGCATGATGTTCAGAACAACAAGACACGGATTCGAACCCACATCTGTATCAACTCATCAGTCACAGCGTACCCCCACCACCACCATCGTTACGCACCTCGGTATCAAGCCCAACCATTCAAAAAATAATCTACCAATGCTTTTACTACACAACACAATCAACTTCCAGTTCTTCCCTTGTTGACAAACAACTCTGCTACTGTTCCACAGCAATCTCCAAACATCAGGCGAGCCAGCCAGCCAACCTCAACTGTAATAATAAATCAATAACACACACACACACACACACAATATCACAAGTTTTAATATAAAGTGTTGATAGAGCAGGAGAGGTGACTCAAGTAAAGTGCAGACAAGATGTTTCACTGATTTTTACTTCTCTTTCTTTCTCTCTTCCCCTCCCCCTCTCTCTCTCTCTCTTCTCTATCTCTCTCTTTCTACAGAGTTCTGTGTTCAAATTCCACCAGTGTCATTTAGAATCAATAAACTGAACACCAATACTACACCAGGGTCAATCTAATTTATTTGATTATCCCATTACTTACAAGAAGTTGGCCCTGTGCCTCCACTAAGTAAAAAAAAAAAAACTGTAAGGAAACTAATGAAGAGATTTACCATATTTAACCCTTTATTATTCAGATTACTCCATCAAATGTAAAGCTTATTTATTCACATTGTTTTAAATTAATCATGCATTATCTCAACGCTTCAAAATTTTGATGATGTGACTGTTTATTTTTAGAATGACATGGTAACATAGGCATAAGGACTGCTTTATTATTTCAAAACAATGTAATTAAGCTTTACTTGAGACAAAATAATCTGAATGCTAAAGGGTTGATATATTCAAAATTAAAATCAACAAAAGGGCCATGAACTTTAGGAAAGAAAGCTCAACACCAAACCAGTAATAAAGTTTCCTTTTCACTAAAACTCAAGCAAATTCTGTGAAATCCAATTCAGTTTTATGATATTTCATTCTTTAAGCTTTTCTGTCAATTAACACCTTTTGAATTTGTAGGACCCTATTTTTCTCTCTTTGTAATCCCTAATGTTACAAAGGCCTCAGGCTTTGTTTGGGATAAAATTACACAAAAGAAAATGATATAGACAACACTGTTACGTTTCTATTGCATTCACTTCACTCATTGAACTGTGGCCATGCTGGGGCACTACTTTGAAAGGTTTAGCTGAACAAATTGACCTTTGTATTTATTTTCATTCTGGTACTAATTCTGTCAGTTTCTTATTGTCAAATCATTAAATTATAGGGATGTAAACAAACTAACACCAGCTGTTAAGCAGTGAGAGTCAAACACAAATGCACAGACACACACACACAACATATGACAGACCTCCACACAGTTTCTGCCAGCCAAATTCATTCATAAGACATTAGTCAGCCCTCGGCTACAGTAAAAAAACAGTTACTTAACCCATTACCTCCCATAATTCTATTAACTTGAATTTTTTTATGAAACTTTGATTTCTAGCATAAAACAGCCTTAGAAACATGCTGGGATGATCAAAATAACATTTCAAAATAACATTTTAAATAGAAATAAGCAAGATATTGGGTGAAAAATTAGCAAACCTCATTTGAATATCAGAGAAATATACCTAGTAGATATAGCAAAACGGTTAGATATGTGTAAATATTGACAGATAATTACAAAATTTTTAATTTTTAAGTGATCTCATATGAGATCACTGGTAGGTAATGGGTTAAGGTGTCATGCAGTAGGACTGAACCTGGAACTCAAGGATTGGATGGCTATAAAGCAAACCTCTTAATCACACAGCCGTGCCTGCTTCTACATGACTGATAGTTATTTTATCAACCTCAGTAAAATGAAAAGCAAAACTGACGAGGGAAAAAATAAGCATAAATTCTTCTAGAAAGGATGCTGAGAACTGCTTGCGGTGCTGGAGCCATGAGCATGTAATTCTTCCATGTATATGCTTCCACATAATTAAAGAATTCACATAAACACTGGAGTGACAATTCTAAAGAAGGAAGAGGAACGTAAAACAACTGACCTTCAATTGCAGAGTGCAAGGTAGCAGGGAAGCAGGGAAGGAGAAAGGGAAAGATTTTTTTTTTTTTTTCTTAAGCAGTTTCACTGAGTTTAATGAATTAAATATATTTTAATATCACACACTAACTCCTTCACCATCATTCACATATCTTGTTTTCTCCTCTCACTTTCCAAGTACTTAAATTTTTTTTATATCATCATCATCATCATTATTATTATTATTATTATTATTATTATTATTATTATTATTATTATTATTATTGTTATTATAATTTCTAATCTGTTTCAAGCTCATTGCCTCAAACCATGCTGGTCATGATCTGGCCACACATCCAGCAGTCATCTCTAATTAGCAAATTCTCTAACAGTTATGCTCGCATGCACATGCATGCAGACAGACAAATGTGCATGAGAACATACATACACACACACACACAAACGGTGGGAATTAAAGAGGTCATCTAATAGAAACCAACCAAATAAGCAATGGAACCCGAGCCTTTGTTCTCATAATCAGTTGCTTTATAAAGAGAAAAAAAACAGAACTTCTAACTTTGTAATTTATACATAGAAACATGAGATGTTTCTGGTTTTTATTTTTAGTATATATATATCATCATCATCATCATCATCGTTTAACGTCCGCTTTCCATGCTAGCATGGGTTGGACGATTTGACTGAGGACTGGTGCAACCGGATGGCTACACCAGGCTCCAATGTAATTTGGCAGAGTTTCTACAGCTGGATGCCCTTCCTAACGCCAACCACTCAGAGAGTGTAGTGGGTGCTTTTACGTGTCACCCGCACGAAAACGGCCACGCTCGAAATGGTGTCTTTTATGTGCCACCCGCACAAGAGCCAGTCCAGGGGCACTATATATATATATGTGTGTGTGTGTGTGTTATTGGGAGTAGCATAACCTCTAGGTGCCTACCCACGCATATGAGAAGGCGTGGGTAGGCACCGGCATGACTGTGAGGTTGGGAAGTAAACGTTCCGGCCCTGTAGTTTCAAGTTTACTCCTACAACATGGCATCTTGGGCAAGTTTCTCTACTATAGCTGCAGGTCAACCTAAGCCTTGTGAGTAAATTTGGGAGACAGAAACTGGAAAAGCCCATCATGTATGTATATTTATATATATGAATGTATACATAGTACGTATGTATGTATAAATATATAATTTAGAGAAAAGAACCTAAGTTCATGAACTCATCCATGAAAATCCACAGTCACATATAGAAAAAAATAATAAGTAAATACACTAAAAAGAACTATGATAAAATACAAAGTAAAAATCATAAAATAATAAGAAGAACTTTGGTTCTTTTCTCTAAATTATATATTTATATATTATATATTGTGAAACTTAATTTAATTTTAATTTTTGATAAATTGAATTTAACTGAGTTTTTATCTGTAAATTTGGATTTTTATTCCTAATATTATTATTATAATAATGTATATATATATATTTGTATGTATGTATGTATATATCTGTGTGCATGTCTTTGTCTTCCACCACCACATGACTTAATATTTTTTAAGCCTAATACTTAATCTATCAGTCTTTTTGTAAAACCGGTAATTTTCGGTGACATAAACACATCAATACCAGTTGTCAAGCAGTGATGGAGGATCAAACACAGACACAATGACACACACACACACACACACACATATATATATATATATATATATATATATATATATATATATATATATATATATATATATATATATATATATATATATATATATTACACACAACAGGCTTCTTTCAGTTTCCATCTACCAAATCCACTCAAAAGGCTTTGGTCAGACTGACGCTGTAGTAGAAGTCACTTGCTCAAGGTGCCATGCAGTGGGACTGAAACCGGAACCATGTGGTTGGGAAGCAAGCATCTTACCACACAGCCATGTCTGTGCCTGTGAAAATTTTGATTGAAGATTTTAATTTACCTCATTAACAAACAGGAAATTTGTATCATAGAACCAGGGGTGTGTTCTCAGGCAAGTTGGTATACAAAAGGGTTAAACCTGAAGATGATGGTCATATCAGCAGGAAGTGTAGATTCTCATGGAAAACATTTTAAAGGTTATGCTAAAGTGCCAAGATGCAACCAAAATGTCGACTATGAGACATTTCTGTGGAAGCTGGTAGAAATGCAATTAGCATCAGCTCCTTATGTTCAAGTTGAATACATACAGGTTGTGTGGCTGTGTGGTAAGAAGCTTGCTTCCGAACCACATGGTTCCAGGTTCAGTCCCACTGTGTAGCGCTTTGGGCAAGTGCTTTCTGACCAAAGCCTTGTGAGTGAATTTGGTAGATGGAAACTGAAAGAAGCCCATCACATAGATATGATAGATCACTGACCACTACATATATATTTTTTTCTCTCCTAAAAAGGGTTAATATTTGTATTCCACACTAGGATGGATTGGCCAGTTCAACAGGAGCTGGCAAACCTAAGGGCTACGCAAAACTTTAATGTCTCTTTTGACTCGGTTTCTACAGCTGGATGCCCTTCCTGGCACCAACCAGTACACTGTGTGTACAGGGTGCTTTTTTTTAATGACACCAGCAGTAGTGTGTGTGTGTGTAGGGGGGGGGGGTCACTAAGTCACTTGCAATGCAAACAATAAAGAAAAGACACTTTCCTCTCTTCATACATATGGAAATTGAAAAACAAGTAAAAACTCCATATACTACAGAATGGAGTATCTCAATCACACTAAATCATAAGATGGCAATGAAATAAAAAATATTAAAAAAAAAATGTGATTTAATGATACCAGTACTTGTGGTGGTGGGGTCACTAAGTCACTTGCAAAATATATACATACATACATATATATATATATATATATATATATATATATGACTAACATTAAACCTTTCTGCAATGCAAAACAATAAAGAAAAGACACTTTCCTCTCTTCATACATATGGAAATTGAAAAACAAGTATACTCCATATACCACAGAATGGAGTATCTTAATCATACTAAATCATAAAATGGCAATAAAATTAAAAAACATTAAAAAGAAGAAAAAAAAGCCATGTGATTTATACTCAACTGAAATGTATGAGATTCTATTTCAAAATAAATACACTTATCAATAAATACTTTACCCCGAAAATGTACCTAAATCAATAACATTTATATTAATTTTATCTCATTCGACAAATATCGCAATAATACACTAAAAAAAAAAAATCCTCGTATTTATATATTCATATCATCAAAGACTCGTACTCGTGAAATTTGAAATTTCAAAGATACAATTTAGAATTTAATTTTACCATTAACCATATGAACAAACTTCAATATTATAGGACTTGGATGAAAATGATAGTGTAGCAGCTACTATTTATGAGTATGTGAAGTCAGAAATAATGTGGAGAAGTCATTACTTGATTATAATCATTATCTTGAACTGAAGTGGAGGTTAGGGTTGGGGTGGGGTGGGTGGGGGGACAAAATACAAAATAAAAGTGAAACCAGCCTTCGTTATTATCGGTAAGTATTCATTTTTAGGTCATAAATTCCATTCCATGTATCATTTTCAATATCATTTTAATATTACTTTAATCTAATTTTAATGACATTTAAAAAATCTTTTAAGCTCAAACACACAGGGAAAATCTACAGTATTTACTTGTCTCTTAAGTTGCACAACTTTTATACTTGAATTTAACTGGTAAGAAAAAAAAAACAAAAACTGAGATATAGCTTATACATGAGGCATAGGTAAAACTATGAAGAGAAAGAAAAATTATCCATAGGTAACAGCCAATAGCGTAAATCCTCGAGTATAATCCGCAGGGGAGTTTTAGGGGGCTGTACCTCTGAAAAACCCAAACCTTGTGTATAATACGCACCCCTTCTCTAACTTGAGTCAAGGAGGTCTATATAATGTCCTTCGTTTGTAAACATATATACAGTAACATCATCATCATCGTTTAATGTCCACTTTCCATGCTACCATGGGCTGGATGATTTGACTGAGGGCTGGTGAACCAGGTGGCTGCACCAGGCTCCAATCTGATTTAGCAGAGTTTCTACAGCTGGATGCCCTTCCTAACGCCAACCACTCTGAGAGTGTAAGGTCCTTTATTATTATTGTATATATAACATAATGCAAATGTGTAGCTTTTTTGTGCACTTTGTTTGCAGAAAATAAAGAAATAACAGTAATAACGTCAGTGAAAAATAAATATTAAGTAAATTGCCTTTGCATATTTATCACTTTAGTCAAACAAAGCGATCCCAGAACTTACTCTTTGTAAGCCTAGTACTTATTCTATCGGTCTCCTTTGCCAAACCGCTAAGATATAGGGACATAAACACAACAACATCGGTTGTCAAGTGATGGTGGGGGAACAAACACAGACACAAACATATATACATATCTATATCTATCTATCTATCTATCTATCTATATATATATATATATGACGGGCTTCTTTCAGTTTCCATCTATCAAATCCACTCACAAGGCTTTGGTCGGCCCGAGGCTATAGTAGAAGACACTTGCCCAAGGTGCCACGCAGTGGGACTGAACCGTAAAACCATGTGCTTGTTAAGCAAGCTTCTTACCACACAGCCACTCCTACCACATGCAAACACACACGCATACAAACAGTTACAGTAAAGCTCCTGTCAAAACTGATCAGTAAGCATTGAATAAAACCAAATGCGTGATGATGCGTGGAGATGTAGTAGTCCTTTGTGCTTATAGCATATCACACACACACAGAGACTAAAAAGCAATACACACACGTGCAATAATTTTGCTAACTTACCACCCCAAAGTAAAGCATCTCCCGTGCATATACAACCATTGGTGCACACAACGCACGCATCTAATAACATTGCTTTCTTCATCCCCTCCCAGATACATTAATATTATAGTCTTCCATCTGTCAGTTGCTAATGTTTATATTTACAGAACGTTATGTGTTCAAAACATGAGCGCTGTGAGATGAAAATATAATCTTCTCTGCAAGGACAAGAGAAGAGCAAATCTAGGTGTGTGTCTGTGTGTATATAAATATGTGTGCCTGTGTGTGTATATACATATATATGTATGTATGCATGTGTGTGTATTTGTATATATGTATGTATGTATATACATATATATATGTATGTGTGTGTATACGCTTTACTCTTTTACTTGTTTCAGTTAATGTGAGTGTGGCCATGCTGGAGCACTGCTTTAGTCGAGCAAATTGACCCTAGGACTTATTCTTTGTAAGCCTAGTACTTATTCTATCAGTTACAGGGACGTAAACACACCAGCATCAGTTGTCAAGTGATGTTGGGGGCACAAACACAGACACACAAACATATATATATATGTGCATATATATGACAGGCATCTTTCAGTTTCCGTCTACCAAATCCACTCACAAGGCTTTGGTCGGCCCAAAACTACAGTACAAGACACTTTTTCTTTTACCCTCAAGGTGCCATGCAGTAGGACTGAACCTGGAACCATGTGGTTGGGAAGCAAACTTCTTACAACACAGCCACGCCTATGCAATTTCTTTTAAAATCCATTTACGGAGAAAATCAAGTTTGTAGAAGTGAAAAGAAAATTCAAATAATGATCGTTGCCAGAGCAGCTGACTGGCCTCCCCAGCGGCACTTAAAAATGCTGGTGGCATGTGAAAAAGCATTCGAGTGAGGTCGTTGCCAGTGCCACTGGACTGGCTCCTGTGCAGGTGGCATGTAAAAAACACCATTTTGAGCGTGGCCATTGCCAGTACTGCCTGACTGGCCCTCATGCCAGTGGCACGTAAAAGCACCCACTACACTCTCAGAGTAGTTGGCGTTAGGAAGGGCATCCAGCTGTAGAAACTCTGCCTAAATCAGATTGGAGCCTGGTGTAGCCATCTGGTTCGCCAGTCTTCAGTCAAATTGTCCAACCCATGCTAGCATGGAAAGCGGACGTTAAACGATGATGAATCTGCAAACATGAAGCACTAATTTTCAACTATTTCTAGAGCTTATCTCGTATTTTTTTTCTCTGAAAATATTTATTAGTGATAATATTAAATTTTTGCCAATTAAAAATGAATTTTTTTCTTATTTCATTTTGTAATGTTGGGGTAGCACCTTCGAGGATTTATTCAAACAAATCAGCACTTATTTTAACATTCTCCTTTTGTTGAACTGCTAAGTTACATGGATGTAAACAAACTAGCACCAGTTGTCAAGTGGTGGTGAGGGACAAATATGATACAAACACAGGTACAAACAAGCAATGGGCTTCTTTCAATTTCTATCTAATGTTGGCGCGTATACACTACCATAACTTAGCAGTTCAGCAAAAGCGACCGATAGAATAAGTACCAAGCTTTAAAAAAATATGTATTGGAGTCAATTCATTTGACTAAAAGGTCTTCAAAGCATTGCCCCAGCATGGCCACAGTCTAATGACTGAGACAAGTGGAAGATAAACACCAAAGGATCAATAAAAAAACAAACCTATAGCATTAATCATGATGATGATGTTGATGACGATGTGTGTGTGTGTGTGTGTGTGTGTGTGTGTTGCCAAATCCTGTAAATTGTAAGGAAGGCTGCAATTCTCAAAACTAGAACAAGAAGTTAAAAACTAAAAAAAAAAAATTAAAAAGTCTTTAAAAAGACTAAAAAAGACTTCTGTCAAAAAGTTAGCAGAGTTAAAAACAAATTGAAACAAAATCTTCAACGACAACCATTAATAATAATAATAATAATAATAATAATAATAATAATAATAATAATAATAATGATAATAATAATCTTCGACTATTAAATCGAGTCAGTAACAGAAATCAACTGCTAGAGAAACACAAACGAATAATGAAGACTCCTTAAATTGCTTGCTATTCTTTCAATCAAAAACACTCTATAATTAACAATCATATACAATAGTTAACTGTTGCAGTCTAATTAAAGCTGGTTTTCAGTTCTTGGACTTTTTCTTCAACTTGGTAATTTTTCTTTTTTTTTTTTTCTTCTTTTTCTTACTATTAGTTCTCAGTGACTTCAAACTGGAAAAACAGTAGTCTAATACATATGCATGTATATACATAGATACATACACACACACACACACACACACACACATATACACACACACATATATATACACACACACATATATATATATACACACACACACACACATATATAGATACACAAACACACACATATACTTATATACTTATACACACATGAAATGAAAGAATTAATAAAGGAACAGGATCTACATAATCAACTTCATTGGCTTACAGCTGTTTCTGCTAAAAGATGCAGGGAACTCAGAGCAGAGTGCCTGTGAATAACTTCATAACTTCCTCAGCTCTGAGCATACAGCAGTAACCTAATTGATATAATCACATAATTCCTATTCCCTTGTTGTTTCTCTAATTTCATATTAAGCTCTGTACTCATTTAACACTTTATTCCAAAGCATATGTGCATATACATATATATATATATATATTGAGTTCTATAAATATCAAGTTATTAGTATCTCTATGCCCAGGCGAAACCATAATATAATGCTGGTGCCAGGTAGAATTTTACTTGCTTCAGTCATTTGACTGCGGCCATGCTGCAGCACTGCTTTCAAGGGTTCTCTTAGTCGAAGAAATCGACCCTGAGGACATATTCTTTTAGCGAACCGCCACGTTACGGGGACGCAAACACACCAACGTCGGAAGAAGCACACACAAATATACACACAAATATATACACATATATATATATATACGACGGGCTTCTTTCAGAAGATACTTGCCACGCAGTGGGACTGAACCCAGAACCATATGGTTGGGAAGCAAGCTTCTTACCACACAGCCACGCCTGCGCCTCAACACAGCCCCATTACATAGTCCTATAAAATTGAACATACCCATTATACATACATATTTTCAGAAAGTTATGAAACAAAAGTAGGGATTATAACTACACCAAACTGCAGTTATAACACACACACACACACACACACGTTTGCAAGATAAAAGCTGAACCCATCTCCCCTAGAAACCAGCATTATTCCGTCTGGTCACTCGACCAATACGAATGAGATCGGTAACAGAAACAGCATTAAACAAGATTTATAAGAATTAACAATAATTTACTTAAAAGAAAACCAGGTCACCAACGCTTTTAGCACCTTTTATGATGATGATGGTTCCTATCTAATATATTATCGAAATACGCCGGAAAAGCCGGGTTGAATTAGTCCCAGGCAAGAAATCGACTGTTTGTTATGAGAAATATGTGCAGCATTTTGTCGCGTTTTTAAAATCTGTGGAAATCGGGAAGATGTATAGTGAAATTCTTTAATAATATGTAAGGTGAGATGAAAAAGCTGTCGCCAACTGATATGGTTGTCACACAGTAAATGAAACAAATGAATTTTGTCTCCTAGTATAGAAGAATTGACCGGGCATTGAATGTATATATTTTTGCTGAAATATACACTGCGACCTTTTACTTGTTTCAGTTATTTGACTGTGGCCATGCTGGAGCACCGCCTTTAGTCGAGCAAATCGACCCCAGGACTTATTCTTTGTAAGCCTAGTACTTATACTATCGGTCTCTTTTGCCGAACCGCTAAGTTACGAGGACGTAAATACACCAGCATCGGTTGTTAAACGATGTTGGGGGGACAAATACAGACACACATACATACATATATATATAATCTGAACCTTTCCCCCTTGTTTTATTTTTTTTTTTTTTACGGAATCCCACGTTTTAGGCTATGGAGATTCCGATTCGGAAAAATTTTTTTCAAAAATCTCAATTTCAAAATTTCGACACCCCCCCCCCCCCGGTTTTTATATAGATCCACAGGGTAAACCTAACCCTAACTCAAACCCTAACCCTAACCCTGACCGTAACCCTAACCCTAAACCTAACCCTAACACTAGTTTTGTGAGATTTGGCTGTTATTTCTAGCATGTAAATAGCCTGCTTGGTGGGGGGGGGGAGTGAAATTTTCCAAAAATTTTTTTTTCAGAATCGGAAGCTCCATAGCCTAAAACGTGGGATTCCGTTAAAAAAATTAATAAATAAGGGGGGGGAGGTTCAGATTACATATAGTCCATCTCTACCTATATATATATATATATATACATATATATATTCACATATATACGACGGGCTTCTTTCAGTTTCCGTCTACGAAATCCACTCACAAGAATATTTCATTTTTGTTTGGTTTGTAAGTTCTTGATGTGAACCGGTTGATATATATATATATTTTGTTGTAATATCTCGGCGAGGTGACATTTGTGTCGATAATAAACATACATTTAATACACGGAAAATTATTTAAAGTTTTGAATTGAGGAAAAACAAAAAGAAAGCTAGTGGAATAAGTTTTTATGTTGCAAGGAAGGAAGGAAAATGGAAAAAAAACAGGGGGGGGGGAACAAGTGCGTGTGAGAGAGAGAGAGAGAGAGAGAGAGAGAGAAACCCGCAGAGGAAAATTGTTGGCGATTGACAACGTGGAGTGAAGAAAGGAAAAGAAAAGAGTAAAAAGGAACATAAAGAAAACATGAGCGAAATAGGAAGAACTTGTCAGAACAGTCGTAGTTCTCACACACACACGCGCGCGCGTACGCACGAACACATACACTCACGTACGCGCGCGCGCACAGTGATTTTAGTAAAAATGAGAGAGAGAGAGAAAGAAAGAAGGAAAAATGATCAGACCTGGATAAGTTGTTGTCTTCGCAGTTAAGAATAAAGTTTACATACAACAAGCTCTCAGTAAAATCGTACAAATGGGTAGCAGCATTTTAAGAAGGAGAAGAAGAAGAAAGGGCGAGAGAGAGAGAGAGAGAGAGAGAGAGAGAGAGAGAGAGGCAGACAGACAAAAAAAATATCTTGTAAAAAAGAAATAAATAATTTTAAAAAAGAAAAGAGAAAGACAGAAGAGAAGAGAGAGAGAGAGAAAGAGCTTTTGAAGAAGACAAAAAAAAAACCTTGCTCCACTCAATGAACTAGCAGAATAACAAACTTGAAGAACATGCAGCTTGGTGAGATTGATAGAGGGGGGGGGGTCAAAGAAGAGAGAGAGAGAGAGAGAGAGAGGGGAGGCGGCTAAGGCTTAGAAAAGCATGCATTTACAAGGAGAGAGAGAGAGAGAATAAGAGATATACATCAGGGCTTATATATATATATATATATATTAAAACAGTTTTACTGTAAGGTTTATTCCTCTCTCTCTCTCTGTAAAGCACCTCTAGTTCTATCTAAGCCAGAGGAATATTTATTTATAGACACAGAAAAAGTAAATCAGTACTTTTTGCCGCCGCCGCCGCCGCCACCACTACTGTTGCGGTGCTACTGCTGCTGCAACTACAACTACTACTACTACTACTACTAATGCCATCATCATCATCATCATCGTCATCTTATTCAAACCTTCACCCTGGCTATTTCTTTCCATCTAAATTCTTTCTCTTGTTCTTACTGTTAGCTGTCTCCCATCTTTCTCTCTTCACACACACACACACACACACACACACACACACACATATATATATATATCCACACGTATGCACTCACATATATATATATTTATATCCACACGTATGCACTCACAAACATATATACCTATTATATTTATCAAAACAGCACACACACACACACATGCATAGACACAGCATCCTATAAGACGTAGACACACACACACACATTATATATATATGTATATATCAAAACAGCAGAAAAACCAAATGAACCAACGGTACTGTCTACTCTTCACATACCGTACATCTCTTGGCGGGGAGGAAACTTTTTGTCTTGTTTTGTCATTTTCCTCTTCTTTTTTTCCCAGGTCAGCAACATAGTTTAATCTTTATAGAGTCTGACCTTTTCTTTTGTACTATGAACGACTGCACATTTGTTTATTATATTATCATTATTATTATTTTTTCTTCTTCTATATGTCTGTGTGCGCTTGCATATGTTTAGATATGACGTTTTTACCCTGGCACCATCAAATGTGGAATGTGTGAATGAATACACGCCAACGATCCTATATATATATATATATATATATATATATATATATATATATATATATATAGGCTCGTATGTGTGTGTGTGTGTATACTGCTGTTATATACTATACATGTAGTAAGGGCACATTCCAAAGACTGCGATACCGACTCCATGTGCATGCATGTGTGAGCGAAAAAACAAAATAAAAATCAATCCACTATAATGCAACCATCATCGAAGCATACGATATCGATTTCCGACAATAGCACAAGGCTATACACTTAAGGGGGAGATACACAGACGATTAAATCGCCCATAGTACTCCACTGCTAGGTTATTTATTTAATAGACCCGGAGAAGGGATGAATAGCAAAGCTAACTCCGTTGGGGAACGCAAAGGGTCGTAAATGTCCGATGGATAAATGACACAGAAATAAAAATGGAATGGATTTTATAAGCATTTGTTTTGTTATCTTTTTTTATCTTTTACTTGTTTCAGTCATTAGGCTGCGGCCATGCTGGGGCACCGCCTTGAAGATTTTTAGTCGAACGAATCGAACCCAGGACTTATTCTTTTAAGTCCGGTACTTAATCTATAAGCTCTGTTTTGCTGACCGTTAGGTCACGGGGACGTAAACACGCCAACACCGATTGTCAAGCGTGGAGGGGTACACAGACAGAAACACACACGTATATATATACGACGGGCTTCTTTCAGTTTCCGTTTATCAAATCCATTCACAAGGCTTTGATCGGTCCGCGGTTATGGTAAAAGGAACTTGCCCAAAGCGCTGCGCACTGAAACGGAACCCGGAACCGTGCAGTTGGGAAGCAAACTTTTGTACCACACAACCACGGAAGCATTGTTTTCGCTCACATTTTATGTTAGTCTGCTGTGTATCTCTACAGGAATGTTTCGGGTGTGTGTGTACACCGTATTCACTCGTGCATAAGTCACACCCCAGTCTTTTCAGTTCACATCGACTGGGCCCCCTCCCCAAAATTGAGATATGAGGTGGTCATTTATTTACAGTCGACAACACACGCAGTCTCACACAAAATGACAGCTTCCAAATCCTGTTTTCTGACTAAGTAAAAATTATCAAACTTTAAACCTCTGTAACTAACTTTTTAAAAAAATTTCTCAAGAAAAAGTGAAATATCTCCTGAGATTCAGCATGGAAAATTACATCAATACACCAAATTTTAAAATTTTCACAAAACTTTAAAATTTCCACAGGTGCAAAATGGTCCAAAATGCAAGGTAATTTTCTATCAGGAAGTCCTTTGAGCTGCACGTTGCCTATGACTGGTTTAAACAATTAGAATTAACATAATACTTGTGTGGTTTAATCACCCACCATATCATTCCAAATGTCCATTAACTACATAGACCAGAATTTTCAGTCTGCAGCTAAGTCAGTTGATAAACCTTTTGATAAGAAAAGGGCGTGGAAGGGGTTTTTAGGTCAAAGGGCTTTTAGGGAGGATGAGTGATGTCCCATACTTCCTCCCTCCACTCACCTTTTCCTACTACTACTACTACTACTACTACTACTGCTGCTGCTGCTACCATTTATTTATTTCCTCCTCCTCCTCCTTGATAGTTAGGAACTTACAATTTCTAAGCAGTTTTCCTGGAAGCAATTTACCATTTCTATACATCAATCATCATCACCATCATCATCATCATGAGCACCATCATCATCCCCACCAAGTCCATCACCATCACTACCACCACCACCACACCACCACCTACCATCATCATCATCATCATCACCAACACCATCACCATCGTCATCATCGCTTTAATATATCTGAGGCAATAAGAGTAACTAATTAGTAAAATAACAACCTAAAATGCCGCTGTTATTTTTTTTTCCTTCCTTTTTACTTCCAACTTAACCCTGACTGAGCAGACCTCCTATGACCAAAAGACATTCCAATGAAGACCATCCAGTTGTACATTATCCAATATGCCCTTCTTTTTTATATAACAGCAGAGTATAATTTGAGGAAGATTTGGCTGCTATTTCTAGTGGGTAGAACCTAATGGTCAACCTGTCAACTCTGTGACTAACTGGTTATGTATTTTACAGAGGTTAATCCTCTTCAGCATCGTTTTCTTTTTCATTTTTAGAAGATTACGGTAAAAAAAAACACAGTGCTAATAAACCTGTTTTGTAGCCCCATCATGACCCCTAACAAATTCAAATCCAGGGAAAGTATTTTGTATTTCTAAACAAGGCCATCTTCAGGGGTGGACCCAAGGACGATGAATGCCTGAGGGGCATGCCCTCCTGCTCAAGAAAGGAAGTGAGCCCTTCTAAATAATGTTATTACGCCCTTTTTCTCCTGGAATTGTTATTCCCTTCTGACCTTGTGCCCTCACTTCAAAAAATTCCTGGGACCACACCTGATCTTATTCCACAGTGACCTTTTTCTTTTTTTTTTGTTCATCCAGTTGTTGAGCCTGAAACAATGAAAAGCAAAGTCGACCCCCAGCGGAATCAACTGACCCACACCCTCAGATTTCAGGCTTTGTGTCTATAGCAAGAAAGGATTTTAATGTGCTACACGCATTGGATACTGAAGCGGTCACAGAGCAATGTGAAATGAAGAGTCTTGTTTAAGAACACAAAGCACTGTTCAACCTGGAAATCGAAACCATGATGTTGTGATCCTGAATACAAAACCCTAACCACTAGGCCATGCTCCCTTAGAATATATACACAGAATATACACAGCAGTGAAGGCTGGCACCAGTAGAAGAGAACAGTCAATGTTAACTAAAAGTAGAAAAACCAACATTGATGATGCAGCGATAAAGGGTCTGAAGAACTGACACAGGATTGCTGTTAGCAACAAAACCATCATGTCAGAGAACACAGAACATCTCCAACCACAAATTAGGTGGTAAAATTGTGTTCCATAATGGAGAAAGAGACATGCTTCCATAACTCAAGCCGATAACAATATTTTCATGCTTCGCTTCTTACTAATAATGGTCAATGCAAACTCTTCCCCACCACCTCTACCTTGTCCTGCCACCTCTTTCTTCAGTCAGGATTTGATTTGGCCAGCAGCTTGCTTCTGGAGATGAGATGGAGCCCTCTTATTTATCCTTTAATAGCCATCCATCTGTGATGAGTGTTGTAAAGTACGAAACAAGTGAACTGAATCAGTGACTGATGTTTCAATTCCCACTGGTGGACTATTTCAATTTTATTTATGCAACTAACGTTCTTGAGAATGGCATCGACTAAAACATATTACTCTAATTTTCCCTTTTACACAAAGCCATTGCAACAGGCCGTATTTATTCTTGCACTTAATGCAAGCAAGCAAAAAGAAAATGATTAACAACAACAATAATAATAATAATAATAATAATAATAATAATAATAATATGCAATAAGGATGAAGCAATTGTAGAAAACAAAGAGGTGTTACTTTAGTCCACTGGTGGTGAACAGAGGACACTGTAGTACATCTCCAGTGTTAGAAGCTGTGCATAGGCAATAATAATAATAATATTAGTAGTAGTAGTAGCAGCAGCAGCAGTAGCAGTAGTAGTAGTAGTACGGACTTGACAGAGCAAAAAATTGGTATGACCACAAACCTGACGGCATCGTCGAAAATAGAAATGCAAAGATCCTATGGGATTTTATGATTCAGTGCAACCATGAGATAGAGATTAGGAAGCCAGACATAGTGTTAATTGAGAAAGAAAACAAACTATGCTGGATCATAGATATAGCATGTCCAGCTGACAACAAGGTATGCAATAAGGAAGAGAGAAAAGTTGATAGATATGACAGGTTAGCTTGGGAGGTGAAGTAGTTGTGGTCGATGAAAAATGTAGCAGAAGTACCAATAATTGTCGGAGCCCTGGGAACGATGAGCAAAAATCTTGAGAAGTGCATGGAACAAATAGGGGCTGCAATAAGGGTGGAGCACTTGCAGAAAACAGCACTGCTTGGAACCGCTCGAATACTTTGGACGGTGCTCGCAAAATAAGAGGTGTTACCTTAGTTCACTGGTAGTGAACAGCTGACACCATAGTACGTCTCCAGCGTTAGACAATAATAATAATAATAATGATAATAATAACAACAGTCGCACAAAAAGTCTTAGCTTACAGTCTAAAAGCTATTTTCCAATGTTAATACCATAATGTTGATAGAACAACCGTGCAAACGTCTTCATACAATCTCCAAGTATAATGTTTTCCATCTGTTGGCAGGTAATGTGCCACATTTCATTGTATAATTTTAACCCTAATATTTTGTTCTTGCATGTCAACTATAACATGAGATAAGAGAGAGAGAGAGAGTGAAAATGAATGTGTGTGCAAGTGTACATGTGTATGTGTGTATGCGTGTGATGTGTGCTGAGTCTCTTTCAGAAATCAAACTACCATCATGCAACAATATCTGTTTGCAGAAGAGAGATTGTTTCACAGAAGAGAAAACAATAATAAATGTTGAAGAATTTTATTAGCTTTCCTCTCTAAATCCATTAAAATACCAGAATATATCACCACAATTACAATATTTATGCGCTTATTAAAGTGGAAAAGATACAAATAGATAAAATGATGTTTCGTGTAAACAAAGCAAAATGCTAACTTCTGTAATGGTGAGGTGTTATAGTTAATAGAATCCACCATACTATAGCATCAGTATTAATTCATTCTCTCCAAGAGAAAAAAAAAAAAAAAGGGTGCCAGCTTGATTTGAACTCTAGTCTTATACACTTACTGTTTTTGATAACATGCTGCGCTGTGTAGATAACTCATATCAACAACATTAAAATAAACATACTTAACCTTTTAGGATTATTTTGAGCTGATCATATCCAGCTCAAATATTCTCCCTGTTCTATGTTCAAACCAGCTGGATCCAGCCTCTCATGTCTACCCTAAGATATACAGTCACATCATTGAAATCTTGAAGCTATGAGATAATACAGGATTGGTTTAAAACAATGTGACTAAATGAATATCACATTTTACAGAGTAATCTGAATGCCAAACAGCTAAGAACATTGGATCTCAAAAATTAGATGAATTTGGACAATCATCTTCAACATTTAATGTCCATTTTCCATACTGGCATGGGTTGGTTGGGGGGGGGGGGAAGCTGCTTGACAGGAAATGACAAGGCCTGGGGCAGCACCAGGTTCTATAGTCTATTTTGGTTTAATTTCTACAACTGGATGCCCTTCCTAACGCCAACCACTTCACAGAGTGTACTGGGTTCTTTTTACAAGACCCCAGCACCCACTCCAATGCTTTTTACATCATAGACTCTTAGAGATATTCTGTACTGCAGTCCCAGAGAACCTATTCTTCAGTTCTTTTATTAGTTAAGCCTTTATACTATAGCCATCAATATTATTATTACTATAATTATTATTATTATTATTATTATTATTATTATTATTATTATTATTATTGTTATTATTATTTATTTATTTATTTATATCTGTATTCATCAACTCATTAAAAGCAATTGTTTTTCAGCAGTCAACCCGATAATATAATTATTATAGCACATATATAAAACGTAACTTAAAATGACAGGGAAAATTTTTTTTAAAGAGAAATATTAAATTAACAAATTAAAAGCAGCCCAAATACAAATGGCATTGAATAAGTAGATATTAAATCTTCACAAGTAATGTTGGTGAATTGGCAGAAACAGTACAATGCCAAAATTAAATTCTTTACAATGTGCTCAGGAAGATATTAATGTGTCAGCTTTTCATTTTTACTCTCTTCTCGAGACCGAGTCTCACTCGAGCTCCCTGGCTTATCGTTAACATACTCTCTTCTCACATACACTGTGGGGGCATAAATAACAGGCCCTAATGGCATTCCCAACTATGACATCCATTTTCTGGAATGTTTGGTACCAAAGCCAGTCTAGATTACCGATTTTTTTTCTGAGTCAAGGGTGGCCACACTTTAAATTAAGCAAATATTAAATTTATTTATAAATATAAATGCAAGTGTGGCTGTGAGTGTACGATGCTTAGTTCCTAACTATGTGGTCTTTGGTTCAGTCCCACTGTGTGGCACCAAGGGCAAGTGTCTTCTACTTTAGCCCCCAGGTCAACCAAAATCCTGTGAGTGAATCTGGTAGGTGGAAACTGAAAGAAACCCATCAAGTATGTATATATGTGTGTGTCTATGTGCATGTGTGTCTTTATATTTGTGCTGTGTCTGTACCACACCACAGTTTGACAACCTATGTTGGTTGGTTTTTGTCCCTGCAACTAAGTGACTTACCAATAGAATAAGTACCAAATTAACAACCAAAATGAAAAATAAGCACTAGGATCAATTTGTTTGACTAAAATCCTTGAAGGCGGTACCCCAGGAAGGCCAGTCTAATGTAGGGGTTCTCAACCAGGGTCCATATAAGACATTTGGGGGTCCACTGATGCAATATAGTAAATTGGGAGTCCATGGTAATTTTTCAGGGGCCATGAAAAAATTGTGCTTCAGACCAGTAAAGTTTGTGAGCAATAAATTGGTTATACTTCTACAACACACAAAATATTCCTTTCTACTGTAGGCACAAGGCCCGAAATTTTTGGGGAGGGGCCAGTCGATTAGATCTACCCCAGTACGCAACTGGTACTTCATTTATCGACCCTGAAAGGATGAAAGGCAAAGTTAACCTCAGCATAATTTGAGCTCAGGAAGTACAGTTCAACTGGGATGTTAACGTCTCTCCCAGCTCACCATCTTGTTCCTATATAAATATTCTTTTCTACTCGAGGCATAAGGTCCGAAATTTTGAGAGAAGGAGCCAGTCGATGAGATCAAGCCCAGTACACAACTGGTACTTAATTTATTGACCCCGAAAGGATAAAAGGCAAAGTTGACCTTGGCAGAATTTAAACTCAGAACATAAAGTCAGATGAAACACTGCTAAGCATTTCGCCTGGCGTGCTAACATTTCTGCCAGCTCGCCGCTTTACACACAAAATATTTTAACAATTACTTTTATACAATTCTATTGAATGGTTACAGGGAAAACAAACCAAAGGGATCCATAAGTTAAAAATGGTTCAGAACCCACTCACCGCAGTCCAATGGCTTTCTTTCGCTGGAGAAAAGAAAGAAAATACCCAGCATCCATCATTTCAGAAATAATATAAGGTGTTTATGGAGGTCTAATGAGAAACATACAGATTCTACACCCAGACTGTAATTTTAAATGTATACCGTAAGTCACTGAGGCATTTATCTTTGTATTTAATATGCTTAAGTAACCAAGCTTTTGAAGCTGGGCTCCAACAAAACTAGAAAAGATATTGAATAATTCACAATTTATGAATAAAAGCCATTTATGACAATGCAAAAATTTCAAAACACTCTAAAAGATTTAGCACGCAGCCATGGCTGTGTGGTAAGAAGTTTGCTTCTCAACTCCATGGTTCTGGGTTCAGTCCTATTCTCAGGGTCAATAAAATAAGTACCAGTCGAGCACTGGAGTCGATGTAATCGACTAGTCCCCTCCACCGAAATTTCAGGTCTTGTGCTGATAGAAGAAAGGTTATCATGAACTTGACCAAATATGCACTTATACAGGTTTTGAAATTAAGCTCCTCACAAGAATGTAAACACTTAGTGTAAACATTGAAACAATGTCCACTGTCTTCCCAAATCCAGCTGTATTTCACATGAAATTTTCAGTCTTCCAAAGTCATCTTGACATGTAAGTCAACACCTACCGCTTTTTGGTTTTGCTTTGTACCCATTACTCGCTTCAGTCATTGGACTGCAGCCATGCTGGGGCACCCCCTTGAAGGGTGTAGTCAAACAAATTGACTCCTGTACTTATTTTTTAAAGTTTTGTACTTACTCTGTCAGCCTCTTTTACCGAACCACTAAGTTATGGGGATGTAAACAAACTGACACCGGTTGTCAAGCAGTGGTGGGAGATTAGCGCGCGCACACACACACACACGATGGGTTTCTTTCAGTATCCCTTTATCAAATCCACTCACAAGGCTTTGGTCGGCCCGAGGCTATAGTAGAAGACACTTGCCCAAGGTGCCACGCAGTGGGACTGAACCTGGAACCATGTGGTTGGTAAGCAAGCTACTTACCACACAGCCACTCCTGCGCCTATAAAGAGAATCTTGGAGAATTTTGAAGAATAATGGAGAGTATAAAATACAAACACACATACACACACATACAGAATCTTATGCAAAAAATAAATTTTCCAATTCAGCTCCAATTAACAAATAATCTTCACAGAAAATTACATAAACTTATCCATAAAACTGAAGCCTTTTGAGTCCTTAGAGCTTAGTAACAAAATAAGTTTTTACGCTTTTATTAAAGAATTATAAATATTATTAAAAGGTTAATTACTAGAATATGACCTCTACTGTTAACTATTCAGATATATTTAAATGAGGAGCTGAAGCATATATTTAAAACAAAAACAATGATAAAGTAAATATCCTGTGATAGATGTGCATTAATGGATAAAAATCCATAAGAATTAGCCGTTGATTATATCAGAATCCAAAATTGGTATCAAACAAAGCAAATTCTGAGCATTGTTTTGAGATGGCAATAATTTTATTATTTTGTAATCACCCATAGAAATGGTGTTTTATAAAGCGATAGTATATTTTAATACACATAATAGGACCATCCCCGTTAGGTCAACTCTTAATGTCATCTGAAAACATCAACTTCAGCAGAGTTTGGCTTCTCTGCAAGCTTACAGATTTTTTTCTGGTTTGCAATTATTAAAGTGGTACATAAAAAATATAAAATATAAAATCCGTTAAAGCAGAAATAATAATGAAATTATAGTGTTGTGGATAAATGGACGACTAATTAATCTATAATAATTCCTAAATTATCTACATTGATCGTATTTATTTAGTAAGAGAAACATATCAATTAAAATGTAGTAAATTCTTTAAAAAAACGTATCTTTAAACTGTGAAAAATTCAATCATCATCATCATCATCATCATCATCATCATCATCTAATCCTTTTGTTACCAAATTTCTGTTGAGATTCTTTGGGTTTATTTTAATTAATTCTAAATATAATGAAGAATTTGGTAAAATAGCTGGTGTTAGGAGCATAAATTAAGACTAAGTTTTGGTGGGAGATTTTAATTCAGGATTTTGGAAACAAGACATTTGCACTACTGAGCCAAGGGCAATCTCTGGTGGGTTGGTACCAAAAAGGGCTAATGCCCCCTTTTCCATGCTTGCATGGGTCAGACAGAATTTTTCAAAGCAAATTTTCTCCAGCTGGAAGCCCTTCCTGTCACCAACCTCAACACTGTTTCTAAGCAAGTTAATATTCCCCCATGGATAGACATAGTCACTTGCATGATGGTAATATCAAGACACAAGTACACAAATACCTACACATATATCATCACCACCATTTAACGTCCGTTTTTCATGCTGGCATGGGTTGGACGGTTTCACTGGAGCTGGTAAGACCAGGGGCCACATAAGACTCCATTGTCTGTTCTGGCATGGTCTCTACAGCTGGATGCCCTTCCTAACACCAACCACTCCACAGATTGTACTGGGTGCTTTTAACGTGGCACCAGCACCAGTATCAATTCTGCTGTGGTGGACGGGTCTCCTTGAGCACAGCAGGACCCCACATATCTTAGTCCTTAGTCATCTCCTTCATAACGCTCAGCGTCTTGATATCAGCCTACAATAATTCGTTCTACATCTTCTTACATGTTCCTCTTCCACAAGTTCTGCGCAGATCCATGCGCATCACATGACCAAACCAGTGCAGTCTTCTCTCTTGCACACTGCATCTAATTCCTCTTATGCCCAACTTTTCCCTCAAAACAATGATGCTCTGTCACACACCTACACCAATCAAAACACATGGGCTTCTTTCAGTTTCCATCTACCAAATCTATTCACAAGGTTTTGGTTGGCCTGGGGCTGTTCCAGGTTTGGCATGGTTTTTCTGTCATGTCTTGGTTTTTAAGGTTTCAGTCGTCCTTGATAACATCACCAAATCATTAATTTTCATAAATTTCTGTGTTGCACTTTGGACAAATGTCTACTACTAGGTAAAATGGATAAGGAAAAATTTTGGTGTCTCATGATGAGGTCTGAATTTACAGCTCCCCCCAAAAGACGTAGTTCGTTTTATCTAATCAAAAACTGCAATTACTATGCGAACAATGAACCAAAAATCTAGTATATTTGTTCCTGCTTTTGTAGGACACACACGTCCATATATACACACTTTCCACCTGCTAATCTAGCTATCTGTCAAAGCCAACCATGAAAAGTGACTTGGCTATTTAAGAAAGAAAGCGACAATTATAAATTCCTAGCAATAAGTGTGTGTGTGTGTGTGTGTGTGTGTGTGTGTGTGTGTGTGTGTGTTTGTGTGCATGGCTTGGAGCGTGCGTTTGTGGCTTGGAGTGTGTGAGTTTGTGTGTGTGGCTTGGAGTGTTTGAGTGTGTTTGTGGCGTGTATTTGTGTGTGTGGCTTGGAGTGTGTGTTTGTGTGTGTGTGGCTTGGAGTGTGTGAGTGTGCTTGTGGCTTGGAGCGTGTGTTTGTGTGTGTGGCTTGAAGTGTGTGAGTGTATTTGTGGCTTGGAGTGTGTGAGTGTGTGTTTGTGGCTTGGAGTGTGTGTGTATCAGTGTGTGTGGCTTGGAGTGTGTGAGTGTGTTTGTGGCTTGGAATGTGTTTATGTGTGTGTGACTTGAAGTGTACGTGAGTGTGTGTGTGTGTGTGGTGCGTAGAGCATGTGTGTTTGCGTGCGGTGTGTAGAGCATGTGTGTGTGTGTGTGTGTGTGTGTTTTGAGGTGAACAGACAAAGGAAAAGCAAGACCTAGACTGATAGATTCAGCTGGTCTAAGCAATTACAGAAGATATTAGTCAAGATGAGATTCATAAAACAGCTGCCATGAGCAACAATTTTTAATGAAAGAGGGAGCAACAATTTATTATTAATTCAAAGAGAGATGAAAACATAAACACACTGACCAATAAACAACACCATTCTTAGTAAGCAGCAATCACTGTGCCACCATTTGTTTCTCCATTATTAAGTGTCATTATATCACAACATAAGTGTTCTACTACTAATAATGCTGATGATGATGATGACGATGATGACGATAATAATAATAATAATAATAATAATAATAATAATAAATGCTCCGATGCAGTACCAGGCATTGGCTCTCATGGCTTCTGATCTTAATTGATTGGAAGTGTTGTCATGTACATTGTTTTGTCTTGGTATAAAAAGATGGGCTACAGCAAATATTCTGCTTAATACCACAGATTTACTTGTCAATTGTTTGATCTCAACCAGTTGAGCATGTCCCTTGGTGGCTGACAATATGTACATCTCTGATCATGAGCAGAAGTAGTGGGGGAGCATCATAGCCATGTGTTGAGAGGAATTCTTTGGGGTTTGAATAATTCACCTCTGGAAACTTGGGTGTTTTGCTCAACATCCTTAAACAACCCTTATTCAGGGACCTTTTGAGCGGGATGGGCTACTTGACCTGAAGAAAATTCTAACTGGGCCCCCACCTGCAAGGTCATGCGCTATTCACCTTGATATGAGATCACCATGTCACACACATGGTTGTGATGCATGTGCCTGATGTACCCTTATCAGATGGGTAGTCATGATGGGTATAATGGGCTTCGTATATTTTACCCCAGTGTCACTTTGATGGCATGCCCTGCTCTCTCACTCAATAATAATAATAATGGTAATAATAATAACAACAACAACTATAGATAAAGAAAAGCAAAGTTTTTTACTTGTCGACCTATCATGCCTGTTTAATTGCAGGATCGTAAAGAAAGAGGAATAAAAACAAATAAAATGCAATCCCTTAAAATTTGAAATAGGAAGAATTTGGAGCATGTGAACAATAAAGGTCGTGCCTGTAATAATTGGTGCATAATAATAACAATCGTAATCCTTTCTAGTATAGGCACAAGGCCAGAAATTTAGGGGAAGGGAATAGTTGATTACATCAACCTCAGTATGGTGCTGGTACTTAATTTATCGACCCTGAAAGGATGAAAGGAAAAGCTGACTTCAACAGAATTTTGAGTTCGGAGCATAAGACAGGTGAAATACTGCAAAGAATTTTTTACCTGGTGTGCCGACTCACCACCTTATGTTAATTACAATATGAAGAAAACTTTGAAGGAGTGAAATGAAAAGTTTAACCCTAAACTGCTGGGATTTTGCTGTATGTAACATGAACTGCTGAGCCTATTTTGGGTAAAGATCAACATTGATCTATCACTCGAAAAAAATACTCAGTGTTCCTTAACACCTTCTGTGATTGGCTACACTGTTTCTGGGGTGAAAGGATATCATGTGCATACATTATATGTCATCAAAATTAGGTCAGATCATGCCCTACTTCCGTGGCCACGAACATGGCCTGTTGCGTTGGCCACTGAGGTGGCCTATTGCACTGTCGC
Organism: Octopus bimaculoides; assembly: GCF_046866305.1. Classification (NCBI taxonomy): domain Eukaryota; kingdom Metazoa; phylum Mollusca; class Cephalopoda; order Octopoda; family Octopodidae; genus Octopus; species Octopus bimaculoides. The sequence continues at coordinate 11,070,856 of NC_142934.1, read as the reverse complement.
GCTGGCCACTAAGGTGGCCTATCGCAGTTTATGGGTTAAACCACAATAGAATTTGTACTTGAAACCCTCCTAAGAAATTGGACTATGAAGTGCAGGCAATGCATGTTGTTAAGATGTTGGATGGCATGGAAAAATACTGACATTGGTTATAAAAAGGAAAATGAAAGAAAAATAATTAGAGAAAAAATACAAGGTTGAATTCGATCCTTAGCATAATATTAAGTGTGTGTGTGTTTAATGTGTGGTTAATAAACCAAATAAGAATAGTTTATGTTTAGTAATGAATGCAAATTGTTAGAACGGAGTTATGAATAAATGATCAAAAGAAAGTGATTGTTGAGTTTTCGGTTCTAGGTGTTTAGTAACCAAGTGGAAATTGTCAACTTATGACAACTTAACATTAAACAATCAAAAGATAACATAATGAGTTTGACAATCTCTATAATAACAATAACCGCATGCGTGCGAGTGCGTGTGTGTGAGCTTGTGTGTGTGTGTGAGAGTATCGTCTGGTTTGGTGAGGAGTGGAGGTGGATGCGGAGAGAATGTGTTAAATCTGTCGTTGTAGTTCTTCTCTGAAGGAATCGTTACAAATTCCAGCAATTCTATGAAGAAATGGCAACTTGTAACTGAAATGTGTGAATCTTTTTCATCTTTCTATTTTTTACTCTCCCACCCCCCATCCCCGGTCATTAGATTGCGACCATGCTGGGGCACTCCACTGATGGGTTTACTCGTACAAATTGCACCCCCCACCACCAATCAGTAATTTTGCTTTTTTGTTTCTTGCTTGTTTTTGGTTTTTAAGTCTGAGACACTTATTCTTACAGTCTCTTTTACTGAATTGCTAATGTACGCAGATGTGAACAAACCAACACTGGTTGCCAAGCAATGACTGTGGTGGTGAAGAACAAACACACAAACCTCTGTGTGTGAATGTGTATGTGCATATATATATTTGTATGTATATATGTATGTATGTTTGTATGTATGTATGCATGTATGTATGTATGTATTGTGTGCATGCATGTGTATATATAAATACACACACATACACAAACACACATACACACACACACACACACACACACACACACATACACACACACACACATACACACATACATGACAAGCTTCCACAGTTTCTATCTACAATATCCACTCACTTTTATATTTCGATTAAATGACAATTTAGTTTTAAGAATGGTATTGTAGGGATAGTGTGAGAGGCTGGATCTGGTTGGTTTAAATATAAAACAGGTAAAATATTTAAGCTGGATACAGCCAGTTTAAATGCTAAAAGGTTAAATTGTGATGATGGTGATGATGATGATGATGATGATGATGATGATGAAAGAGAGGAGAGTTTTACTCTCAAAAACAGAAAGGCATGGTTGTGTGATAAGAAGCTTGATTCCCAATCACTTGGTTCTGGGTTCAGTCCCACTGCACGGCACCTTGAGCAAGTGTCTTCTACTATAGGCTCAGGCTGACCAAAGCCTTGTGAATGGATTCGACAGACGGAAACTGAAAGAAGCCCATTGTATGTGTATGCGTGTGTGTGTGTTTGTGCTCCACCACCAATTAACAACCGGTGTTGTTGTGTTTATGTCCCCATGACAGAGTGGTTCAGCAAACGCGACCGACAGAATAAGCACCATGCTTTAAAAACAAATAAATAAATAAACACTGGGGTCAATTCATTCAACAAAATATAAATTGTGCAAGGCGGTGCCCCAGCATGGCCGCAGTCTAATGCCTGAAAGGAGCAAAAGAATAAAAGAACATAAGCAAGATATATAACAACTGTTTACAAATCTACAGCATGGAGATACTCAAGTTTGTAGAAGCGCAAAAAAAAAAAGATAATCTGAAAAATATGAAGCACTAATTCTCAACTATTTCTAGAGTTTATCTCAGGTTAATTTTATTTCATTTTTTTTTTTTTTTTTTGTTACTGAAAATAATTATTAGTTATAAGATTGTATACTTCTTCCAATCAAACACCTAAAGTAATAATACAATTATTTTCAAATAGATATCAATAAGATGCCTCTAACATCTATTTCTTCTCTTTTGCAATAGTTTTTTTTCTTTTTTTCTTTTTAAACAGTCATTATTATAGCATTTCCTTGTAATTAGAAAAAGCAATGGAGCAGTATAAATATAAACTATATTATTGCATCCAAAGAAGATCTTTAAAAATTTTTTACAAAGACCTAAATAGTGATAATCTATATACATAAATGTGTAATGGTGTGTGTGTGTGTATTTGGGGTTGCTCCTCCTACACTGCCCAACCGATTTTAATGATTTTTGGCACATAGGTAGATCACATGCCCTGAAATTCAAATAAGACCAAAATTTTTCGAAAACTCAATAATGCTCAGTTGGCATCAATTTTTATGAGCTCAATCGGGCATTTGAATGGAAATTCCCATAACGATGTTATTTTTCCTGCATTTTTTCACGTGTAAAATTTCAACAAAATCAATAGAATAGTCTTTAAGGAAATGCTGAATTTCTACTGAATTTCACTTTTCCTTTCATCTTTTCGGGATCAATGAAATAAGCACCAGTCAAGCACTGAGGTTGATATCAACTTACCACACACACACACACACACACACACACACAACAGGCTTCCTCACAGTTTCAGTCTACCAAATTCACTCACAAGGCATTTTGGTCAGCCTGGGACTATAGTGGAAAATACACACTTGACTGAGGTGCCACACACTGGGACTGAACCCAAAACCCATCTGGCTCCAAAACAGCCGCTCTTGATCCTTAGTACAAATGAAATAGTAATCTTAAGTAATTTTATAGGCTCAGGTGTGGCTGTGTGGTAAGAAGCTTACTTACCAACCACATGGTTCTGGGTTCAGTGTTACTGCATAGCACCTTGGGAAAGTGTCTTCTACTATAGCCTCAGGGCAACCAAACCCTTATGAGTGGATTTGGTAGATGGAAACTGAAAGAATCCCACCATATATATATATATATATATATATATATGTGTGTGTGTTTGTGTGTCTGTATTTGTACTCCTGCTAACATCACTTGACACCTGATGTTGGTGTGTTTACATCCCCGTTACTTAGCGGTTCGGCAAAAGAGACAGATAGAATAAGTTCTAGGTTTACAAAGAATAAGTCCTGGGGGTCGATTTGTTCTACTAAGGGCGGTGCTCCAGCATGGCCGCAGTCAAATGGCTGAAACAAGTGAAAGAATAAAAGAAAAGCAAAAGGTTGAAAAATATGTATTAGTTCACTTTGGTGGTGGTGGTGGTGGTGGTGGTGGTGGTGGTGGCGGTGGTGGTGGTGGTGATGGGGGGAGGTCTCTTTAAGAGAGAACAAAACCATTTGTTTTACAATGGTGTAGTGTTCCATATTGCAATATCCGTTACTCTTAGATAACACAATTAAAAGAAACTTATCGGAATGCAATTTCAAACAGCTTATTATTCTAATCAGAAAATATTTCAATAATCTAATTTTCAGAAGAGAATAGATGTTAAAAATGAAAGTTTTGAAAATTTGCAAAAATTTTCAATGAAAAATTAAATACAAAATAGCAAAGTTAGAGAAAATATCAGTAAAGAGGATTTTTTCTCTTGGAATTTCATTTTAATCATACTCATTGTTGATTGCTTGGTCATGCTAAAAAGTTACACATTGTGAAGGCATGTGGCGCTGAGGTTAGGGTATTCGGCTCACAGTGATGAGGTCATGGTTTCAATTCCTGGCAGCATGTTGAATCCTTCATCATGCTTTATTTCATGTTACTGCAGTCTACTCAGCTAGCGACAATGAGAGGTACCTGTAATTCAAAGGGGGCCAGCCTTGTCACATTCTATATGTCACACTGAATCTCCCCGAGAACTACGTTAAGGGTACACATGGCTGTGGAGTGCTCAGCCACTTGCATATTGATTTCACGAGCAGGCTGTTCCGTTGATTGGATCAACTGGAATCCTCGCCATCATAATTGACAAAATGCCAGTTACCAGAAAGTCACACTATTTTATATATTGTTGATACCATAAAGTATCCGCTAAGTTAGAGGGATATAAACACACCAACATCAGTTGTCAAATGATGGTTATGGGGACAAACACAGACACACAAACATAATGTATATATATATATATATATATATATACGACAGGCTTCTTTCAGTTCCTGTCTGGTGCCACACAGTGAGACTGAACCCAGAACCATATATATATATATATATATATATATATATATATATATATATATATATATATACATATATATATATATATACATATATATATATATATATATACATATATATATATATATATATATATATACATATATATATATATATATATATATATATATATATATATATATATATATATATATATATATATACACACATGCAGGAGTGAAGAGTCACATTTTGTGATTTACAAATTAAAAAAATGTAATTAAAACAAATTTATTAAACTTTTAGACCTCTCTGTGACTTTTTGGCCACCCTGTATATATATTCCCAAAATTGCACATCGTATGGTGAATAATAAACACATACTAGTAAGTAAATATGACTGAGAGTTTAATACAAGAAAGCAACAACAACAAAACAAAAAACAACTAACATTCCAAATGACTTATATGTGTGTGTGTGTGTGTCCTCTTTTACACTGCCTTGATACCAGCAAAAAGCAAACAGTTGTGGAACACCCAGTCTCCCACTTCTCTCTTTAGACATTTGTGTCTGGCAGAAACTAAAATTACAAAACTCTGAAACAAAAGTAAATAACTGAAATGATGGAATAACACTTTTCTCCCTTTTTTTTTTCTTATCTTTTTTTTTTTTTTTCTGCAGTAAAGCAAAAAAAGATTTCTTTAGTATAATGGTGTTAAGTTAAATCTAAATTTGGTTCAACTTTAAAAATTGAAATCCACTGTTTAGGTATTAGTATTTAGGAAGTAGCTATGTTAGATGCTGAAAGAGAGAGACAGAGCTAGTACAATGTCAGAAAGCAAAGAAAAATAACACGACAATAGATGTTTTTTGGGGGGAATTTTTTTTTTAATTCTTGTTTTTTCAATAAATTATGTCTTTAAATTCCACTGAGGTCGACTTTGCCTTTCATCCTTTCAGGGTTGATAAATTAAGTACCAGTTGTGTACTGGAGTCAATCTAATCGACTGCACCCCCGACAAAAAAAAATTTGGGGCCTTGTGCTTAGAGTAGAAAAAAATAAATAATGTCCTCATAGAAACATGAATTTTTATCTTTTTAGCTTTTGGTTATTCATGGGACTGCATCCATGCTGGGAAGCTGTCTTGAAGAGTTTAGTTGAACAAATTAACACAAGTACTTATTTTTTTGTTAAGTTACAGGGACATAAATCAACCAACACCAATTGTCAAATGATGATGGGGTGGGGATAAACGCAAACACACACACACACACACACTCATACATGTATAAATTGAAGCCCATTGTGCATATAAATGGGAAATTTGTTTTAAATAATTATATTTTACAACCCCTTGGGCTGACCAAAGCTTTTGTGAGTGGATTTGGTAAAAATTGAGAGAAGCCCATCATGTGTGTGTGTGTGTGTGTGTGTGTGTGTGTTTATGTGTGTACTCTTGTCTAGATATCACACGATGGTCGTAAATGAGCATCATCATCATCATCATCATCATACAAGAGAAGTTGTTTGTTCCAATCTTCCAAAACAAAAAGAAAAACACGTCTAGCTTATGAGAAAACATTAACTTGCTTGAAAACAAGCGAGGGTTGTCAACAGGATGAGCATCCAACCACGGAGCATTTGCTTCAACAGATTTCATTTGACTCAAGCAAGCATGGAAAAAGAAACGGACATTAGATGATGATAGTTGCACAAGGTTAACTTCTTTAAAACGATGATCACAATGGATTTTGTGTATAATATCCAGAATTAAGATGACAGTATACTCACAACAAAGATAGGAAAGAATAGCCCGCAGGCAGAACATAATGTTGAATAAACAATATCATATATCCTGTTTTTAATTCTGAAAGGAATTTAGTTGATTTAAAAGAATAAAACCAGTGTTAACACATGACTAACTTGTGGTGATAAACAATTTTTAGTTAATTTTCACATCACTACATTACAATGGACAATATAATCTAGCTTCAGTGACTTTAGTGAGATTAATTTGATGAGTACCAGGTAATTAAACCTAAATAAATAAAAAAGAAATAGTTAAAAGAATATCACAACACCAGCTATAGATTTTTCTTTTAACATTCTAATACAATTTAATTTGTATTCATAATTGTGACTGGAGAGCCTGTAAGGGCCATCGTTAGTCAATTGCTCCATATCAACAGAAGGTAAAAAAACAAATCACGTTTTATACAAGTCACCTGAGGCAAAAGAAATCTGATGAAGAACATGATGCTTCTTTGACTTCGTATATAAAATTATATGGTGCTGGTGCCATATTAAAACCATCGGTGGTGGTTCCACATAAAAAGCACCCAGTACACTCTGTAAAGTGGTTAGTAATATACATACATACAATATATATATATATATAATAGCACCGTCCGAGAGTGATCATTGCCAGAGCAGCTGTCTGGCTTCTGTGCCGGTGGCACGTAAATAGCACCATTTGAGCGTTATCGTTACCAGCGTTGCCTTACTGGCACTTGTGCCGGTGGCATGTGAAAAAACATTCGAGCGAGGTCGTTGCCAGTGCCGCTGGACTGGCTCCTGTGCAGGTGGCATGTAAGAAACACCATGATGATGATGATGATGATGATGATGATGGAAGTAGCAGTGACAAGAATAATTTCTTTGCCACAACCTTTATAATTATATCTGTCCAGATGTTGAAATATAGCAGAACTCAGGCGAAACCCCAAAGATTTAATTCATGCAAATTAAGAAAAAGCAGATTAAAACGAAGAAGGTGTTAGTAATTATGAGAAAGACCCACCAATCCCAATTAAATTTTTTTTCTTTCTTTTGTTTTCCTTTTAATCTTTACACGAATATGTAATCCGAAGGGGAAACTTCTCTAAGAATCCCTACCCCCATGTCCCCTGCCTTATAGATCCTTGCAAAGCTTTTGTGATTCCTGGAAATATATATATTCCTTAAAACACATATATATATATTCTTTAAAAATGTAATTAATTACAATCCCACTTAATATTCACAACATTTATATTCAACAATTATTTTGCTACGTTTTTTTTTTTCTTTTTTCTTTTTCCTTTAGGGAATGAAAATTTGTCATCTCGTATATATTTTTCTACATACAACGAAATTATTTATATATAATTTTTTTCTACACGGAACAAAACTATTTATCTCTCTGATTGATCACTTCTGTTATTTTTTTAATACTATTTAAGCGTTAAATATTTAATGATTTTCTTTCATTATTATTATCATTATTATTATTATTATTATTATTATTATTATTATTATTATCATTATCATTATTGATATTAATATTATTATAGCAGAAATATATTTTATTACATTTCAAGGAACAATTGTTAGATCCACTCTTGGATAATGGAGTGTCTTGGATAAAATGGAAGATTGTGTAGAGTTGTTTTGTGAATTTATCCGAAGCAAAGAACACTAAGGAAATGATTCATCATCATCATCATCGTTTAACGTCCGCTTTCCATGCTAGCATGGGTTTGATGATTTGACTGAGGACTGGTGAACCAGGTGGCTACACCAGGCTCCAATCTGATTTGGCAGAGTTTCTACAGCTGGATGCCCTTCCTAATGCCAATCACTCCGAGAGTGTAGTGGGTGCTTTTACGTGCCACCGGCACGAAGGCCAGTCAGGCGGTACTGTCAACGGCCATGCTCAAAATGGTATATCTTACATTCCACTTGCACAGGAACCAGTCCAGCGGCACTGGCAACGATCTCGCTCGAATTCCTTTACACGTGTCACAGGCACAAGTGCCAGGAAGGCAATGCTGGGCACAGGTGCCATCACAATTTTGCTTTTGCTTGCCCCAACAGATCTTTGCAAGCCGAGGTAATGATATATACACTGGCATAACAAAGTGGTTAAGAAATTCTCTTTGCAATATTGGAAAACTTCCAGGTTCAATCCCACTGCATGGCACTTTAGGCCATGGAGTGGGGTTGCCTTTTACTACAGTCCTGGGTTAACCCAGAAATGCACTTATATTTCACATGCTCTTTCAACAAGTTAGGTTATCCTGTTGACACCCATACATCGAAATCAACAGGAGAGTTCATCATTCATTGTGGTGGGGTCTTTATGTTTTGTTTTGTTTTGTTTTGTTTTGTTTTGTTTTGTTTTGTTTTGTTTTGTATTACTTGTTTTCAGTCCATTAAACTCTGGCCATGCTGGAGCACAGCCTCAACACCAGTGCTTCCTTTTTTTTAAAGTTTGGGTACTTATTCTATGCCTCTGAAAGAAATAGAAGGTAAAAGTATGTATGTGTGTGTGTGTGTGTGTGTGTATGTATGTATGTATGCATGTATGTATGCATGCATGTATGTATGCATGCATATATGTATATATATGTGTGTACAGATATACGGTGGTGCTCCAGCATGACCACAGCCACTTGGCTGAAACCCATAAATAAATAAATATGTATGTATGTATATATATGTGTACATAAATATATATAACCCTATATATATGTATGTAAATATATAACATATATATATATATATATATATATATGTACACATATATATATATATACACACAAATACCCATATCTATATCCCTTCTCTCTTCTCTCTCTCTCTCTCTCTCTCTCTCTCTCCATATATATATATATATATATATATATATACACTCACACATACATACACTCATACATACATACACGCACACACAGACACACACGCACACACATATATACACGTACACACAACACACACACATACATACACACACACACAACACAAATGTACACACGCGCGCGTGTCTGCGCACACAATATATTGCCACAGCTGTTGCTAGGCAACAGTGGTCTCATGTCTCGATTGCACAATATAAGTAATACCAGCACACTTCAATTGCGTAATTAAACCCAACAGTATCACGAAAAAGAATCAATCAAGCAGTTGTACCAAACTTATGACATTCCACTCAAACATGCCGTCACCTTCACACAGGTTTGACACACTCAAAACAACAGCGTAACTTAACAGGGCAGCTTATATTTTACCTCACAAACCCGGTTTTTTACATTCAGCATTGCTTCATTAAATACAAATGTTCAATGTTGATTTTCTTCCCCCCCTTTTCAGGTTTATACAGCTACAGACTTGTTAAATCACTGCTTTTGATATGGATTTATGACTTAATATGTTGCAGTATGTTCAGCACAAGATCCAGTTTGTCCTGCAGTGAAATGACGTGTGTCTCAGTGACCCTCTGAGTTGTGCTAGTGGAGCACAAGCTCATGAAAGGCATCCCCATGCTGGATAGATGAAAAGGATACAAACCAGACAAATATGGACTGCCTCTTCCCAGAGGTAAGAATCGGTTTGTGTAGGGTCAATACTCCTACCTAGAAGAAAGCAAAGTTACAGCAGGATTGATGACAATTCAGAACCAACAAAACCTGGGAGAGGAAGGTCTACCATCAGGGAAAACAGACCAGATTCCAGAACAGTAGGGGGAAAGTCATCAATGCTCTGTATTCTGGAGAGAGTGAAAGGCTTACCCCTTTAGTATTCAGATTATTTTCTCACCACAGAAAAATGTACTCAACGAAAGGAAACCAATAGCGCCGGTAGAGAGTTCCTTCAAACGCAGTTGCTGTATGTGTACTGCCACTCCCATGTGGGCCTCTACAGCCATAGCAGACATTGCACCACCATCGGCAGCTGACGCAATTTCCTCAGGCATAGATCCATGGTCTCTCGAGATCAGTGGATGCCTACTACAATTCTGTCGAATGTAATGCTTATCAATTCACATTTAATTAATCGTGCATCATCTTGTAGTTTAAAGATTTCAACGGTGTGATTGTTTAGTTTTAGACTGACAATGCAGGGTTGGGGTGAGAGGCCAGATCTGGCCAAATTTCAACATAAAACAGGTTACATATTTGGGGCCAGATATGGCCAGTTTGAATGCTAAAGAGTTAAGTAAGTGCGTAATATGTGCATTGTGTGCACATAGACAATGATAGAATGATTAATATGGTAGTCAACAGTCTCCAATGATCAGAATTTGAGATCCAACAAGAATTTGCTCTGCCCCTACTGCTTCTATCATATTTTATACCCTCACCCCTGGCATAAAGCTGATCCAACCCTGCTAAGTGTTCATAGTCTTGCGAGGTGTTTAGCAATTTCAATACTCGTTAGTGCTAGGTGGCACAAAAGAAAAAACATCCAGTAAAGGTTATGAAGTGATTGGCATTAGAAAGGGCATCCAAATATAGAGGCCATATTGAAGCAGACAGTGGAGCTGACCAATGCCTTATGATGGAAACTGTGTGGAAGCCTGTTGTTTGTGTGTGTGTGTGTGTCTTTGTGCCTATGTGTTTACCCTCCCTTGCTCTGCTTGACAACTGCTGTTAGTTTGTTTATGTCTAGGTAACCTTGTGGTTCAGCAAAAGAGACCAACAGGATAACTTTAAAAAAAAAGCATTGGAGTTGATGTGTTCGACTAAAACTGTTAAGGTGATGCTCCAGTATGGCCACAGTCCAATGACAGAAAGAAGTAAAAGAGAAACAGTAAAAGACAAAGAGTGTCTGAAATGCCATGAGTTTAAGTTCTTCTCTCATCACCAAAGCTTTTAGTGTATTACTCCATTTGCTTCAGTTGCATGAAATGAAAAATATAAAAATTTGCACAACTATTAAACCCATCACGACAAAGGAGGTGTTGGAGGGAAAAGAAAAAGAAGTGCTTTAATATCCACCTATTCTTGAGACTTCTATAAAGCAGTCAAACCAACCTATGAAAGATAATGTTCTTAAATACATGTTCAAGACATAGAATATGAAGACCAAGTGATAAGATCCGTGTTGTTAATGGTTTATAAAGTGTGGTGGACACTAAGTTAAGTTAACTGATAATAGGAATTAGAATACGTTTAGAAGAAGACATACATATGAAATGAAATACTCAAAATTTTGACAACTGGCTGTAGATTATTTAAGGGAAAAAATACCCAAAAATGTGAAAGATTCCTTTTAAAAAATACAAGAAAAGAAAGGGAAATCAAACTAGTTATTCTAAACATTTAAATTATGATAGATAGGTGTAGAAATAGCTGAGTACTTAAAATAGCCATCTAAAAAAAAAAAAAAAAAGAAGTTAGAAATATTCATTTATGAGAGCAACTCGCTTGCGATACAGTATGAAATTATTAGTTAGTAAGACATAAAGATCGACGATGGAGCTCTTACAGATCCAGAATAGTGCAAATCTTATTTGACAACATAATATCCAGGAGGAACGAGAACAGCGGGGGGAAAGACAGAGATAAGAGCTTAAAAAAGATATCAAACAACAACGAAATGAAGTGTGCTTCTATTCGAGGATATCAGAATTTGATCGTAAACAAAAGGGAAAAGAAAAGTGTTGAAATTGCTAAAAAGCATTTCGGTGAGAGAAAATGTACTTTAGTATTAAGAACCAATATTAGACCAGGTTGTTTAAGGAAATGTGTTATTAGTGGCTACTGCTACATAAAGGCTCAGATTTAAGAGCCAAGCTATGGAACTAAAAGAAAGAACATTAAAATAAATAAAAATAGACATGGGAATAATATGTCATCTGAATATCATTAGAACATGAAAAATACTGTAAAATCTTGGCACTGAAATTATCAACTTATATTTAATCCATGCTGTCCAAACTAATACATAATCATGTTAATTTGTGAATGTTTTTAAAATTGTTGAAAATATAGGTGCAGGAGTGGCTGTGTGGGTAAGAAGCTTGCTTCCCAACTGCATGGTTCCGGGTTCAGTCCCACTGCGTGGCACCTTGGGCAAGTGTCTTCTACTATAGCCTTGGGCCGACCAAAGCTTTGTGAGTGGATTTGGTAGATGGAAACTGAAAGAAGCCCGTCGTATATATATATATATATATATGTATGTATGTGCGTGTGTGTGTATATGTTTGTGCCCCCAACATCGCTTGACAACCGATGCTGGTGTGTTTACGTCCCCGTAACTTAGCAGTTCGGCGAAAGTGACCGATAGAATAAGTACTAGGCTTACAAAGAATAAGTCCTGGGGTCGATTTGCTCGACTAAAGGCGGTGCTCCAGCATGGCCGCAGCCAAATGACTGAAAGAAGTAAAAGAGAGAGTAATCAGTTACTTAGTTGAATAATTAACCAATTGACTAATAATAAAAGAGTGGAATTGAACCAGTGTGTGTGTTAATAATATTGATATAATGACCCTCCCCAGACACAACAGAATATTTAAAGTGACTTTCCTTTCTTTTTTTATTATTAGTGTATGATGTGATTTGAATGAGATTTGGTTGCTATTTTAGCTGGTCAAGCAGGCAGGTAACTGCATAGAAAGCTCTCTTGTTGGCTTATAGATAATTTGTAATTTATTATGGTGTCAGAGAGGTTGAGAAAGGAGTATACACAATGACAATCCAGAAGGAATGAGTATATATTCTCCCAGCAGTGGACCTGTTTATGAGAAAGACGAGTGATTTACTGAAGAAAAAAAACCACACATACACACACACAAATACAGAAAATACAACGGCTAGAATAAACTCCATTAGACAAAGAGGACAGTAACATGTTTAAAGGTATCTAAGAGAGAGTGGTAATGGGTAGTAGGAACATAGAGAGAAAGAATTAATAGAGGAGACACCTGTGGCCGACAGTTACCCAGGGTGACAAATAGACAAAGAAAGACACAAAATCTCGGAGATGACTTTAACACAGCTAAGATCTCCCACCCTCCCGTCCTCCCCCCTTCTCTCTCTCTGTCTCCTCTCTCTCTGTCTCCTCTCTCTCTTTTGTTACAAGGGAGAAAGAAACATCACTGTTCATTCGAATAACCTCTAAATGCAAAATGATGACGATGATGACGATGATGATGGTAATGCCTATAATCAATATATATATATATACAGAGTCATTGTAAACAGTGGTTTGGAAGTAATTTCAGACTTATGTCATGTGACTATTGCTAATGATTGTATAATTTATTTATCCAAGTGAATAACAGCACCTGGCAACAATTAACAGTCAATGTATTATAAAACAGGAACAATAAATAATTCAGATTGAATACACGATCATCGTGTGCAGGGGTGGTAGGAGAGGGAAGTGTTGAAGGGTTGTGCATCTTTTTGTGTTGTTACTGTTGTTGTTTGTTCCCCTGATCAACCATGATCAAGCAGACCTATGGTTAAAGACATTCTAGCCATGACCATTCCAACTTTGTTCATGCCATACATACCTCTGACTGTACTATTTAAAGAGTCCTATTTTTAAGTTGGTAGAGTGGGATTTGACGGAGAATTGGCAGTGTGAGTTAACAAGGACTTGACGGTGTGTATTAGACTGGGACTTGAGGGTGTGTATTTGACGGGGACTTGAAGGCATGATTTGACAGGACTTGAGGGTGTGATTTGACAGGACTTGAGGGTGTGATTGGACAGGGATTTGAGCGTGTGATTTAATGGGAAGTTGAGGGTGTGATTTGATTAAGACTTGAGGGTATGTAATATGGTGGGGACTTGAAGGTGTAATTTGAAGGAGACATGAGGGTGTGATTCGACTGGGACTTGAGGGTGTGATTTAATGGGGAGTTGAGGGTGTGATTTGACAGGGACTTGAAAGTGTCATTCTAGGGAATATCTGATATATGATAGTTTTTGGTTGGGTTTCTGGGTTTTACTGGAAATGTAAATGGTCAATTCAGCCAGCAATGAGATGCATTCAATGAGAGCAATTGATCACTACAAGAGAGGTACTCTTTCTTCCTTTACAATTTAGAATTTGCATAAATTCATAGGCAGACATGGTTCAGCAGTTAAGAAGTTTGCTTCCCAAACATGTGGTCTAGGGTTCAGTCCCATTGTGCATTAACTTGGGGAAATGTCTTATATTATAGCTCTGGACCAATCAAAGCCTCGTGAGTGGATTTGGCAGATGGAAAGTGAAAGAAGCCTATCATGCAGATACACACAGTGACACATATACGTATGTGTATATACATACAATGATGTGTGTGTGTATGTTTGTGTGCATCTATGTCTGGACATCACACAGTGGTTGTAAATGAGCATCACCCTTATACAAGCAGGGGTGTTCATCTCCAGTCTTCTGTGAGAAAACATGTCTAGCTCTCACTATGGAAAAAATATTACATTGCTTGGAAAGAGTTGAGGATTGGTGACAGGAAGGGCATCAGGTCATGGAAAATCTGCCTCAACAAATTCCGTCTGACCCATGCAGACCTGGGCGGAATTTGAACTCAGAACGTAAAGACAGACGAAATACTGCTAAGCATTTCGCCCGGCGTAATGGTTTCAAATTCTGCCACAAGGGCAGCAATTTGGAGGGCAGGTGATGAGTCAATCACATTGACCCCAGTGTTTTACTGGTACTTAATTTATCAACCCTGAAAGGATGTAAGACAAAGCTGACCTCAGCAGAATTTGAAATCAGAATGTAGCAATGGGTGAAATACCACTAAGCATTTCTTCCAGTGTGCTAACGATTCTGCCAACTCACCGCCTTAATAATAATAATAATAATAATAATAATAATAATAATAATAATAATAATAATAATAATAATAAATAATAATAATAATCCTTTCTACTAAAGACACAAAGCCTGAAATTTGGTGGGAGGGGGATAGTCAATTACATCAACTCCAGTGTTTTACTGGTACTTAATTTATCAACAAAGTCGACCTTGGCAGAATTTGAACTCAGAACATAAAAACAGACGAAATGCCGTTAAGGCAATTCGCCTGGTGTGCTAACATTTCCGCCAGCTTGCTGCAATATTAATGATGATGATGATGATGGTGACAGTGGTGGTGGTGATGATGATGATGATGATGTTGAAGCCTTAATTTTGTGGGTTTAGAATTTTAATAAGATTGAATAATTGCAATAAAGATTTTCATAGCTTATCCTTATTTGAAATTTCTTGAGTCAAGTGAACGGAAAAAGTGAAGAAGAAAAAAACTAAAAACCTGAAATCAAGAAAGGACTGTGTAGATAAATGATATTCAGGTCAGGACAACAGATACAAGTAAGTATAAAACTTAAGGGCTACAGCAAACAAAGGCGAAAAGGTACAATGTAAGTAGTTAACAGTAGCCATGGATACAAGACGGTAGTGATCGTAGTCGTGGTCTGTTATTATTATTATTATGCTAGCAGTTGAAGTGAAAACAAAAACAAACGATAAAACAAAAAAGAGAGAAAAGAAATGAGAGAATGGGTTTGCATGAGGAGTTTAAAGGATTGTCAGAAATATATAGTTTCATTTAGATGAAATTTTATAGTAAAAACCCTTACATCTCACTATAACAACTATAGCAAAATTGATGCAAATAACCGGGTAGTTGTGGGAAAAGGTGGAGGCGCAATGGCCCAGTGGTTAGGGCAGCAGACTTGCGGTCATAGGATCGCGGTTTCGATTCCCAGACCGGGCGTTGTGAGTGTTTATTGAGCGAAAACACCTAAAGTTCCACGAGGCTCCGGCAGGGGATGGTGGCGAACCCTGCTGTACTCTTCCACCACAATTTTCTCTCACTCTTACTTCCTGTTTCTGTTGTGCCTGTAATTCAAAGGGTCAGCCTTGTCACATTGTGTCACGCTGAATATCCCCGTGAACTATGTTAGGGGTACACGTGTCTGTGGAGTGCTCAGCCACTTGCACGTTAATTCCACGAGCAGGCTGTTCCGTTGATCGGATCAACTGGAACCCTCGACATCGTAAGCGATGGAGTGCCAACAACAACATGTGGGAAAAGATGAACGATGCCATGATTAAATAGCTTGCAAAAAAAAATTTGTTTTACTAGTTTCTTTAAGAAGATAAAATCTTCAATATTGAAAGTAATATATGCTAGAATAATGGTTTCGAATTTTGGCACAAGGCCGGCATCTTCAATGACCAACTGGTACTTATTTTATTGATCCTGAAAGGAAGAAAGGCAAAGTCGACCTTCGCCATACTTGAACTCAGTATGTTAATACAAATGAAATACTGCTTAACATCTAGTTTGGTTTTGTTAACGATTCTGCCAGCTCACCACCTTTGATATATGTTAGAATATTAAGGCAACGAGATGGCAGAAATGTTAGCACACCGGCTGAAATGCTTAGTGGTATTTTATCTGTCTTTTTATGTTCTGAGTTCAAATTCCACCGAGGTCGACTTTGCCTTTCATCCTTTCAAAGTCAAATAAATTAAGCACCAGTTGTGTACTGGAGTCGATCTAATCAACTGGCCCCCTCCCCCAAAATTTCGGGCTTTGTGCTTAGAGTAGAATATATGTTAGAATATTAATATGTAAAACTGTTCAGAAAATAGGGCCTCATACAGTCACAAAACACTGTAAATAGCCCTTCAATCATCATCTTCATCAATTAATGTCAGTCTTCCATTCAGTAGGACTGAACCCAAAACTATGTGGTTTAAAACCAAACTTCTTACCACAAAGCCACACCTAGACAGACAGATAGATAGACAGATAAATAGACAGAGAGACAGACAGACACATAGATATACAAACACATATACATATATATATAGATGCATGTATGTATGTATATATATCTATATTTGCACACACAGATACATAGCTTATGCACACGCACACACATGCAAAATCAAAGATTAAACGGACCAAATTGAAGATTGGAAAGAGTCATAGAAAGTACAGTTTGGATGAAACATGTGGCATCATGCATGGAATGTTTTATTTCGTCAGAATCTGAAATTCCAATCAGCTCAAAGGAGCTTATTCTTATTTAGTTCACTGCTAAAAACTAGTGCAGATTCATACGAAGGAACGATTAACTGGAGAATCAATTGAAATTCGTCTTTAGCAAGTGTTCTTTCTTCGGCGCTAACAGCGGTTTATACTGCTTTTCTGACTAATATAAGATTTTCATTAAGTAATCTTAGCCAAGCAGAAAAAAAATTTCTGGTTAACTTTTCTTACTGATCTCTTCTTACATACCAATTTAAGTAAGAATTAGTGGAAAAACTTCGTTTCAAAGATTAAAAAAAAAAAAAATTAAAAAGATACAAACATATATAAATACATATAAAAAATATATATATATAGTATTTACTTCGGCAAGAAGGCTAAAGAAACTTTTCATTCTCTGTACCAATATCAACAGCACTTTTCACTTATATTGCAAATGATGTTTGCTAAGTTTTATTGGAAACTCAGGGGAAGTTGTTACTGAATGCTGATTGAAATGTCCAATTGCTTGAGAAAATATCAGAAAGCATTGGTTTCATTTCCATTTCTTTCGCCTCCCACTACATTGCATTTTGCTCTCCTCTCACTTTTTTTCTCCCTATCTTTTCTTGTTCTCGCTCTCTCTCTCTCCTCCTCGCTCGCTTACTCAAACACACACACACACACACTTGTTCTTCTTTATTTCTTACTCAAACACTAACTACTTCAGATGGAACTAAATAATCCATCAATAAACAGGATTCGAAAATGAAGTCAGAGCGAAAACATGAAGCAAAGTAATATTTCCAGAAAACTCTGTGCTAGAGTCACATTAACATCAAATGCAAGTGCAGTTAATATTGTCGGCGCTGGTACTCATGAAAAGCAATCTATCTATCTTTATGAAACAGAATAAAATCAAACCCAAATCAAAGAGATGGAATAAAAGTGAAATTCCCAAAGCTAACTTTGGAGGGGAAATCAAGATAACCAGAGAAAGAGAAAGAGAAAGCGAAAGAGAGAGAGAGAGAGAATCAAGATAAACCAGAGAAAACCAGAAACCACATTTCCTTATTTTTAATATTCCAGTCACAGAAAACCGAGAAGAACTACTATCAGATCTCTCAACTAATAGGAGAAATGTTTAATTTAATCACATCCAATTTCCTATTATCGACATGAAAATAGTACATAAAAGTCAACAACTCGAGAGCGAGGTGGAGAATAAACTAGTACTTGGTTTACGTCGCAGTTAAGTATATTGGTATAGCAGCATAAATAAATGAATAAATAAATAATGAATAAATGTTAAAAAGTCCAATCCTCTTTGAGGTGTTTGGTACATATCGAAAGAAAGAAAGAAAAAAATGGTTTTATTCCTAGTTTTAATCCAGTGTTTTTTAATGGAATGGAGCAGAAAGATGAGAAAATTATGATTAGACCATGAATTTTTTTTTTTATTGTTATTTGTTACTTAGCTATTTGCATATGATTATTTATACCAGTGATTCTTAACTGTTATTTTGTCTATGGACCCCTTTCATTCCTGTTTTACTCGACTGGACCCTAATAAACATATGATGTTTTGAAAAAATCCCATTATATTTTGGTAACTCAAAACTGATTCCAAAATCTGGCACAAGGCCACCAATTCCAAGGAAGCGGCTAAGTTGATTACAGGTTAGATTGACCCAAGTGCTCAACAGGTACATGTTTTATTGACCCCAAGGCAGTGTCAGCCTCGGCAGAATCTGAACACAGAAAGCAAAGAACAAAATGCTGCTAAGCATTTCATCCAGCATGCTAAGGATTCTGCCAGCTCATTACCTTATTTTATTAATTAAAAACTGATTTCAAATTCTAGCACAAGGCCAGCAATTTTGGGGAAGAGGTAGGTTGATTACATCGCTCTCAGTATCAACTGGTGATTATTTTATCAACCTCCAAAAGGAATTCTTCATCATCATCATCATTTAACGTCTGCTTTCCATGCTAGCATGGGTTGGATGATTTGACTGAGGACTGGTGAAACCAGATGGCTACACCAGGCTCCAATCTGATTTGGCAGAGTTTCTACAGCTGGATGCCCTTCCTAACACCAACCACTCCGAGAGTGTAGTGGGTGCTTTTACGTGCCACTGGCACGAAGGCCAGTCAGGCGGTATTGGCAACGGCCACGCTAGAAATGGTGTATTTTATGTGCCATCCGCACAGGAGCCAGTCCAGCAGCACTGGCAACGATGTCACTCGAATGACTTTTCACGTTCCACCGGCACAAGTGCCAGGAACGCGAAGCTGCGGCACAAGTGCCAGGAAGGCGACGCTGGTAACGATCACGCTTGAAAGGTGGTGCCATCGTGCATTATAGAAGTATAACCAATTAATTGCAGTTAAATTTTAACGATGAAATCTTATATATAGGCACAGGAGTGGCTGTGTGGTAAGTAGCTTGCTTACCAACCACATCTAATAAGGATATAACAGGCACATGCATCACAACCATATGTGCACGACATGGTGATCTTATATCACAACAAATAGTGCATGACTTTGCAGGTGGGGCCCAGTTAGAATTTTTTTCAGGTTGAGTAGCCCATCCTGCTCAAAAGTTCCCTGAATAAGGGTTGTTTAAGGATGTTGAGCAAAACACCCATGTTTCCAAAGGTGAATTATTCAAACCCCAAAGAACTCCTCTCAACACATGGCTATGATGCTCTCCAAATACTTCTGCTCATGATCAGAGATGCACATATTTGTCAGCCACCAAGGGACATGCTCAACTGGTTACGGTCAAACCACTGACAAGCAAATCTGTGGTATTAAGCAGAATATTTGCTGTAGCCCATCTTTTTATACCAAGACAAAACAATGGACATGATAACACTTCAAATCAGTTAAAATGAGAAGCCATGGGAGTCACTGCTTGGTACTGCATCAGGGCATTATTGAGTAGAATATTTGCCGTAGCCCATATTTTATACCAAGACAAAACAATGTACATGATAACACTTCCAATCAGTTAAGATCAGAAGCCACGAAAGACACTACCTGATACTGCATATTATTATTATTATTATTATTATTATTATTATTAGGGTGGCAAGCTGGCAGAATCATTAGCACACTGGGTGGAATGCTTAGCAGAACTTTGCCCGTCGCTACGTTCTGAGTTCAAATTCCACCATGGTCGACTTTGCCTTTCATCCTTTCAGGGTCAATAAATTAAATACCAGTTAAGTACTGGGGCCGATATAACCGACTTCCCCCCACTCCTATCCAAATTTCAGGCCTTGTGCGTGTAGTAGAAAGGGTTATTATTATTATAATT
The DNA here is from genome assembly GCF_046866305.1 of Octopus bimaculoides. Lineage (NCBI taxonomy): Eukaryota > Metazoa > Mollusca > Cephalopoda > Octopoda > Octopodidae > Octopus > Octopus bimaculoides. Next base: position 11,050,582 of record NC_142934.1, on the reverse strand, counting down.
AAGGCGGCGAGCCAGCAGAATAGTTACTGTGCTTAGCGGTAACTATTTCACCCATCAGAGTTCAAATTCCACCTTTCCCCCCTCTCAAGGTCAATAAAACAAATACCAGTTGAGCGCTGGCATCAATGTAATTGACTCACCCCCTCCCCAAAATTTCTGTCTTTGTACCAAAATATAAAACCATTATTCCTATTATTAGAAAGGGGAGGATTTTAGAAAATAAACGATTAACAAAAAAATCCAAAGAGATTTTATATTCAAACCCTCAGAGGGAAATTTGTTGAAATTTTTAAGTGTAAATAAAAATTGTAGATATGGCAAATAAATTATGCTGAAGCATTCTCCGTAGAGAATTAAATTATGAATTTCTTCACATTTGAATTTGGCAACTTACTATAATGCTATTAGCCAAGTTTTCTTATCTGTTCTTTTCTTATTTTTTTGCTTGTTTCTTTCTTTCTTTTCTTATTAATGCATAAAATGTGAAAAACGTGGACAGGAAAGGCACTTGATGTGTACGTAACACAATCTACAATCCTTGAGGATCTGACAATAAACTGGAATAAGGTGTGAACTATATGTGTGCACGCATCTGTGTGTGTGTGTGTGTGTGTGTGTGTGTGTGTGTGTACATATATACAAATATTCTATAATTATAAACATAATTATAATCAGGGATCAGCTAATTGCTTCGTTGCACACTGAGTTTAGAAATAGGAGCTAAATGCCTTTTCTACTACCATAAAGATCTCCCAGACAGTAACACACTTTTTTACGTATTATTGAAATTATACAAATATATATACGAATATGTGTGTGTGTGTATTGGTGCTGGACTCTCCCATCAATTTTGATGTATGAGGATCCAACAATCTACTCTTTCTTTGTCAGTCAAAATGCTTATGTCGAATGTAACATTTCAGTCCCACAAACGATTTGCAAAAAAGCCCACAGATCCGGCAAGCATGAGGATTATAGATCAGTGCAGGTGGTATATTTGCGGCAACTTTTCTCCTTTGCCCTGCATCTCAAAGTCGTTCATGCTAGTTGCAACAAAGTTTTTAATACCATTTTGACACAACAGTCTCCATTTTATATATATATATCCATTGTTTAGGCAGAATGGTATACATATAAGATTCCAATACCTTGTGAAGGTATTGGAATCTTATATGTATACCATTCTGCCTAAACAATGGATTTACAAATACAATATTCCCTGCATTCACTCTCTATTTCCTATCTTATCTAAACTAACTATTATTTAATGATCCTCTCACACCGTATCCGATGAAGGGATATAATAAATATCCTGGAAACAGCTGTAAGACCTATTTATAAATGTTCGATATTATACACAACCTTGGTTTTTCATCTCATTACGAAAAGTAAATCCTTATATATATATATATATATATATATATATATATATATATATATACCGGAGTAAGCACATGAAATGTGCGTGCAACAAGGTGTAAAAAAGAGTACTCAAATACCAGAGGTAGAGTAATATGCTTTATTTAAAAGCAGCAGTGCATTGTTATCCTTTCTCCATTTCTAACAAAACTGTCCGATGAACGGGAACGCGAAACTCAGAGTAACGTTTTTTTGTTATATTTCTGCTGCTTTTAAATAAAGTACCCCACATTGGTTCTGCAGGAATATAAATAAAACATAAAAAACAGACAGTGTTGGAACTCTTTTAAACAAAATAATATATATATATATATATATATATATATATATATATATATATATATATATATATATATATATATATAGGACTAATGTATTTGGACATTCTGAAAGCCGTACAGAGCCAATAGGTTACAGGTATTTTAGGAATATCATGGCTTTATTCATCTTTACAACAACAACAAAAGAAGAATGCACGAACACAACAACTTTTATCTTATCTGAGCAGCTTGGCTAAGATCTTCTAATATGTTTGGTGAAAGAAAGAAAGCAGAAGAAATGTATACTTAAAAGAAAAACTATGATTCTGAATTAGTATATATGCACTCTGTAGAAATAACAAGATACCTTACCTACAAAAATACACGCCAATAATCCATCCATTATTATAATTTTTCGTTCATATTTTTATTCTTTTACTTTTGGTCTTTTCCTGCAAAATATCCTACTGGAATAGAAAAAAAAAACAAAAAAAAACAGGAGAAAATGTAATGAGCCAACTTTTATTTGTCATTCAATTCTAAAATAAATTATTTTATTCTCATTGAAAATACAAAATACTTTTTTTTTAAAATACAAAATGTATATTTGAAAATATAAAATATATACAAATTTTAAAATATATATCTGAAAATATAAAATATATATTTGCAAATATATATAAATTTTAAAATATATATTTGCAAATATGAAATATATTTTAAAATATATTTGCAAATATGAAATATATTTTAAAATATATATATATATATTTGAAAATATAAATATTTTCAAAGCCATATTTATATTTGTTCATTTTAAAGAAAATATTAGTTAAAATGTTTATATTTGTAAGCCAAGGATTCTTTTTTCAATTTCTAGATATTTGTATCATGCATTTTGTGGACAAGAGCATCAACAGTTACAGGTCTCTGATAGGCCAATCACTGTCTCGCTACATTTAACCCGTAACATTTATTCTGGCCACATCCATCCCAAACATTCTACCTGGTTCATGTTAAAGCTGACCAGATCCAGCCTCTTACACCTACCCAACAATGCCATTCTAAAAATATACAAACACACCATTGAAATCTTGAAGCTGTGAGATAATACGTGATTAATTCAAAACAATGTGAATAAATAGGCAATACATTTGACAAAGAAATTTGAATGCAGAGGGATTCAAATGGTTAAGTGGGATAAGGGAATCTGAAGCCTATCGCTAATAACAAAATATTTACCCAGCTTGCCAGTTAATTGCGATACCAGTGATTTATTAATCACTGTTTTTGAATATCAACAGAAGAGAAATTTGTTAGCATGTGACTGATAGTGGATAATTCTGTACTTTTTAGCACTATATGTCTATATGAGATGCTTTCTTGAGATGAATACTGCAGTTTTCTATAATATATCCACATTAAGTAATGCTAAAGAGAATGCTACAAGTATTTTTGTTCAGACACACCAGCTTATGTATGAATTTTCACCCTCCAATGTGTATTTTGGCAAAAGATACATACACACACATTATATATGAGCATCTAGAAAGTCACTCAAACTGCTAGAAATAGCAACCAAATTTCCATTAACCTTTTACTATTTAGATTATTCTTTCAAATATAATGTTCGTTTATTTATATTGTTATGAATTAATCATGCATTATCTTGTAGCTTAAAGATTTCGATGATGTGATTAATTTTATATTTTAGAATGACATTGTAGGGTTGAGGTGAAAGGCCTGATCTGGCCAGTTTCAACATAAAACAGATTAAATATTTTGACCTGATACAGCAACCTGCTATTTTGATTAAGGAACAAGACACATTAAATATTACAGTTCTAAACATCCCTATATAAGATAGGATGGCCACAGCTGGAATACCCTCGATCATAGGTCTATTTGAGGAAAGTTGATTTAGAACAACTAGACAACTATGTCCAGAATATTTTGGCCAAATTTGGCCAGTTTAAATGCTAATGGGTTAAATGGTACAGGGTTAGGTAAGACACAGTATGTGACTTTTGGCAGTAACAGTGAATTACAGTGAATAGGAGAATTTTATTGTTGTTTTCTGATGCTCTGTGTTTTGTTGAACATTTCAAAGGAAAATTGCTGATAATAAAATAAAAAGGAAGACAAAACAAAAGAAATGTCTTTATTTTTTTTTTGATGAAATTGATTGGTAATGTTAAAAATGTTTAAAAAAAGGTTTATGGGCTAATGTTTTCATTTACAGCTTTATCTCAAAGAATAAAGTGCTATTAGGATTCGGCTTGGTTCAATAGAGGACCGAAAGAATTCCATTCAAATATATGAAATGAAATATATTAGAACATCGTTTTATTTTCATTGTTGTGCTTTGTTTTGTTATTTTGTTTTTACTGTGAATTGTAGATGAATTCCGCTTATAGAATTTCAGGTGTGGTAGATAATAGATATTGAACACATAGACAATTTGGTGGAATTTTAAATTAGGAATGTAGCTTTACGAAAGTTCCTTGTCATACATCTGTGAAGATTAGTATTTAATGAAAAATACAACAAGCACACATACAAGTGCATATTGCACAAAAATGCATTTTTGAAATTAACAGCGACTTTTTCTAGGTAAGATCTTAGAGTTTTGAAGTTCTCTCATGAGGAGATTTAAATTCACTTAGTCAAATGTAAGCAAATTTGTTGGAATTCTATTCAGATATTGTTCTGAAATACCAATGATGATGTTTTTTGTGCCATATTTTGCAGAAAGAAGAAAATATATTTTAGGTAATTGCTAGCATAAATGTAAATGAAATTTTCAGCAGGAATATGAATTGTTGAGGAAGAGAAAAGTCTAAATAGGAATAACATTGAGGACAGGTTGTTTAACCCTTTAGCATTTAAATTATTCTGTTAAATCATCATCATCATCGTTTAACGTCTGCTTTCCATGCTAGCATGGGTTGGACGATTTGACTGAGGACTGGTGAAACCGGATAGCAACACCAGGCTCCAATCTGATTTGGCAGAGTTTCTACAGCTGGATGCCCTTCCTAACGCCAACCACTCAGAGAGTGTAGTATCTCAGAGAGTGTAAATGTGATGCCTATTTATTCACATTGTTTTGAATTAATCATGTATTATTTTGTAGCTTTGAGAGTTTGATGAGGTAGCTGTTAAATTCTCGAGGCCAGATCTGGCCTATTTGAGCATAAAACAGGTAGATTATTTTGGCTGGACTAGGTCGGAATTGGCTGGTTTAAATGTTAAAGGGTTAGAAGTATGTTTGTTCTAAAAGTTACTGCATATATTAATAGCTGCATATACGGCCATTCAGATTTGGAAGTAGTTGACTAATTTGAAAGATTTGGAAAAACTGTGTTGTCTTGAATCAACTTTCCACAAACAAACCTATGATCAAGGTTATTCCAGCTGTGACAGGAATTATCATACATGCACACACACACACACACACACACACACACACACACACACACACATTCACATGCACACACACACATTCACATGCGCACACACACACACACACATACATATACAAACACACACAGATATACAAAGGGTGGACTAAAAGTCACGCACCAAAGTATTTGACATTATATATTACGTTATTATTATGATTATTATTATTATTATTATTATTATTATTATTATTATTATTGTTATTATTATTATTATTACCTCTGCCTTAGCGAGGGCAGAGGTATTGTTTTCAGTCATGTCTGTTTGTTTGTCTCTGGACAAGATATTTCATGAAGTGCTGGATGGATTCGGATGAGACTTTCAGGGATGTTTGGCCTCGTGACTGGCACAAACTGATTAGATTTTGGAATCGATTCTGGATTAGTTTTCTTGTTTTTTTTTTACTTAATATTTGAGAGTGGTCATGTTCATTTTTAGTATTCTCATTTGTGAGAGCAGTCGAGTTTATTTCAGATATTCCCATTTTAAAAATCATCCCCAGCTAATCGTTGGTGTTGCCTTGGCAGATGTTTGCTGTCTCTGAGTGTTCTTGTTGTTGTTATTATTATTATTATTATTATCATCATGTATTTTGTTCATCCTGTACAAATACATGTGTATCCATCATTATTTTATTTATTTTTATCCAATTTTAGAAAAACTAAAGCATATCTTTGACAATTCCTGAGCACATTGAACATACGTGCATGACTTTTGGCCCACCTTGTATATATATGCGTGTACACAAGCTTCTCTCAGTTTCTCTCTACTAAATTCACTCACAAGGCATTGATTGACCTTGGGCTATAGTAGAATATACTTGTCCAAGGTGCTATGCAATGAGACTGAACCCAAAACCACAAGCTTCTTAACCACACATATCATCCAAAATTAATACAAGTTATGAAATTCTTTAATAAAATCACTTTACCTATAAACAAAAAAACTTCTTTTTTTTTCATTTGGTTAATTGATTCCTATAACATCTTCACCAGCATCCTCCTCTTCTAACTGAATTAACTATGTATCTCCCCAACAGCAAGACACCTGTTCCTGTCTCCCTATCATATTTTAGTATCTCATCACCTGGCACAAAGCCACTTCCCTCCATACCCCAGCCCCCACTACTGCCTCAGTCAAGGGATCTTCTTGTCTTACAAGTTACTTTGTGACCTCACTGGAGCCAGTGACCCTGTAAAAAGCACCCAGTACACTCTGTAAAGTGGTTGGCATTAGGATGGGCATCTAATAGTAGAAACCATGCCAAAGTAGATATTGGAATTCAGTGCAAACCTCTGGCTCACTAGGCTCTCTCGAATCATTCCAACCTATGCCAGTATGGAGAATAGATGTTAAATAGTGGTAATGATGATGTTAAACGATGAAAAATTTTGATGAAAAATTTAGCTTATAATACAGTTGAAATCCAGCAGAATCTAAACAAAACATTGCAGGTTATAAAACCATACAGTAAAACAGATACTAATTGATGTTTAACCAAATTTTACAAAGGTATTTTTTTGTAACATGAGCTAGAAAGTGTTTTGAGAAAAACATACCAGTTAATCAGTACATCTAATACACTATCATTTTTGTAGCTTGATACGAAAACTAACTTCAACAACAAGCCAAATGGATTATTATATTTACTGCATTCCTAAAAGCTGACGTTGCACCAGGTATATATTTATCATGGTAACATTAAAAAACCAAAACCTGAAGAACAGAGTGCATTTGTTCGAATCATAAAAAAAAAAATTCATGCTCGCATCGGAAACGTGTTATACAAACAGGAAAGATGCACCAACTGTGCACATTTGAATAGCTGTTAATGTTATTCAACAAGATCTACATATATACAAATAAAATGTTAATGTTTGAGTCTTCAACGAGTTGCCCCTTGTTTATATGAGATTTGTTTACTGCTTTCTTACATTCTATTTTTATAAACTTTCTTTCTAAAGCAATGAGCAAGTATATCACATAATTACACAATCAAGCCTCAAAACTAAGAGATTGAGCTTGGATACTAAACATCATATTACAAGTTAATAGAACCGACAAGAAATGTGTATCTTTTAAACAATGAACGAGGAAGAGTAATAGCCTAAAGCTGTCAGAATCTTACATTCTAGCCAAAAAGCACAAATTGTTTTGGAGATGGGGAATTACTTTGTGATTATAAACTAAGCAGTCAATTTTTAAAAAGTTAGTCAGGGAGAAATCCCTTACTAATTACCAATACACACACACACACACACACACACACACATATATACATATATATATATATACACGATGGGCTTCTTTCAGTTTCTGTCTAGCAAATCCGCTCACAAGGCTTTGGTCGGCCCGAGGCTATAGTAGAAGACACTTGCCCAAGGTGACATGCAGTGGGATTGAACCCCTCAACTTTTGAAAATCAGAAAAATCTATGAAACTGGTTAAGTCTTTCAATAGTAAAAGATACAAAATCTAAATGAATCCTAGTGCATTTTCAACATCTTTTTTCTATATCTCTACCTTGGTGTAATTATATTGAGTTTTTACCTGTAATTTTGGATTTTGTCCCTAATATTATTATATATATATATGTATAAAACAAACTACTCCAAATCATTATTAGTATATCCATATAGTAGAGGCACAATGGCCCAGTGGTTAGGGCAGCGGACTCGCAGTTATAGGATCATAGTTTTGATTCCCAGACTGGGCGTTGCGAGTGTTTATTGAACAAAAAGACCTAAATCTCCAGGAGACTCCAGCAAGAGATGCTGGCGATCCCTGCTGTACTCTTTCACCACAACTTTCTCTAACTCTTTCTTCCTGTTTCTGTTGTACCTGTATTTCAAAGACCAGCCTTGTCACACTCTGTGTCATGCTGAATCTCCCCAAGAACTACATTAAGGGTACATGTGTCTGTGGATGGCTCAGTCATGAGCAGGCTGTTCCGTTGATTGGATCAACTGGAACTCTTGTCGTCGCAACCGACAGAGTGCCACGTTATCTACATAAGGAGAATCTAAACCAGCTAGTTTGTCCTGGCATCAACATATATAAGTTGTAATAATGAAATCAAACCAAATAGTGATATTTTGAAATCATTCAAAACATATGTTTCAGGCCTGTGTAATATATAATAGAAAAAATGTTTCTATTATTATAACTTACACACACACACACACACACAAAAAGAAAAGGGTAATAGTGGTTTTGAAGTTTTGACTTACTTGCTGTCAGAACGAAAGAAGCTGAAACTTCGAACTCACTGTCAATGTTTTCCTTGTAAAAATTATTAAATCTGAACTCCATTAAAATGTATTTTTATCTTTAATATATAATTTGACATAAAGATAAACATTAACATATTTCTCTCTCTCTCTCTCTCTCTATATATATATATATATATATATATATATATATATATATATATATATATATATATATGTATATATGTGTATATATGTGTATATACATTCATACATATATATATATACATATACATATATATGATATATAGCACATATATATATATATATATATATATACATACATATTACTGCCGTGTGTGTATATGTCTGTGTATGTGCTTGTGCCTCTCTCCCAGAGAGTGAGAGAGGGATATATATATATATATATATATATATATATATATGTAATATATAAATATAAATTTATATATATGAAATTCATGTAGAGCTTTATTTTCATACTGAATATATATTTTGACAAAATCTACAAAGGATTCTGCTCTTTAATAATTCTCAATTAGTGAAATAACACTTTGAAATAATGATTAGGAATACATAAATTGTGTGAAAGAAGGCCATCATATGAAAATGGTTTAAATTGACTATTAGCTAATTTCATAAATAAATTTAATAAATTGACCAATTCAGTCCTTTGAAATTCATTTATTATTAAAAGTTAAATTTTTTTCTCATTTCTATTTTCAACATATTTTCGTTGATTATTTAGAAAGATACAGGCATGGCTGTGTGGTTAAAGAGCTTGCTTTCTACCTATGTGGTTTCAGTTTCAATCCTTGCAAGCCAAGCGTTTTCTTCTATAGCTCTAAACTGACCAAAACCTTGTGAACAATTTTGATAGACAGAAACTGAAAGAAGGCAGCGAGCTGGCAAAAGTGTTAGCATGCTGGGTGAAATGCTTAGTGGTATTTCGTCTGCTGCTACGTTCTGAGTTCAAATTCCACCGAGGTCGACTTTGCCTTTTATCCTTTCGGAGTCAATAAATTAAGCACCAGTTGAGTGCTGGGGGTCGATGTAATTGACTTAATCCCTTTGACTGTCCTGGTTTGTCCCCTCTACGTTTAGCCCCTTGTGGGGCAATAAAGAAATAAGAAACTGAAAGAAGCTTGTCATGTGTGTGTGCGTGTGTATGTGTTTCATCCTCGTCTTTATCCAGGACTTTATTACTCCTGAAGGAGAAACTCTTCCTGGACTCCTACCACTAGCTGTCTCTGGCCAGTTGTAGCCATGTAGGCCCCAGGTAGTGGGTGAGATCATCTCGCTGTCTTGTCTTTGGTCAACTTCTTGATCTTGTCCATAGTCTTGGTGTACATTTCATCCACCTGATTGTCCATCTACTTACTGCCCCTCAGCCGCATGATGTGGCCAGCCCATCTATATTTGTTTTCCTAAGAGGACCAAAGCCTTGTGAGTGGATTTGGAAGATGGAACCTGAAAGAAGCCCATCGTGTATATATATATATATATATATATATATATATATATATATATATATATATATATATATATATATATATATATATATATATATATATATATATATGTATGTATATGTATGTTTGTGTGTGTGTTTGTCCCTCCAACATCGCTTGACAATCGATGCTGGTGTGTTTACGTCCCCATCAATTAGCGGTTCGGCAAAAGAGACCAATAGAATAACTACTAAGCTTACAAAGAGTAAGTCGTGGGGTCAATTTGTTCGACTAAAGGCGGTGCTACAGCATGGCCGTAGTCAAATGACTGAAACAAATAAAAGAAAAAGAAAAAGTTGAAGTAGAAAAAGCATCATGTGACCCAGTACTTAATGTAGATTTAATTGCTAGTCAACCGATTCCATCCTCACACACTCACACACACACAAAAATTAAACCACCAATAGATCAGATGGAGTTCCCCCCCACCCAACATTCACAAACACAGAATAATTCACAATACTATTTGTATGATTTTAATCATGGGCAAACTATATCAAAGCACTAGAGAGAGAGAGAGAGAAAGAGAGAGAGAGATACTTGTAGAAAACAATGGAGAAGAGTGTCTCTAATTACATATATAAATCATATTTGAGACCTGGCATTTCATGAAAAATAATAATGAACAAATTTTAAAATTTTATGCATAACGTTCATCCAATTTCTGAACGAAAATCAGTTAGTTTCCTAGTCTTCTGTGGTTCGAGGGGAGGGGTAGGGGAGGGAGAGGAAGGTAGTTATTGTTAGCTTTTTGACATCAAAAATGATTAGACATATGCAATCAAACTACAATTGTCTCTGGCATTATCAAGAGGCTGCATTGATTTATCTGCTTGCCTGTCTAGACGGCTTTTTGTTTTACTAGATAATAACAACAAACAGTTGTTTCAAGACAATCAGAAAAATATAAACTGCTTATTACATTCATACAATGATAGAATTGGTAAATGTATACAGGCTACAGACAGAAGGGCATGTTTCAAAAATGAAATAATATAGTATCTCTGGTGAAGTTAAGTTCATCACCACCATCATCGTGGCTTTTACTTGTTTATTCATTTATTTTTGTGAAGCCATGGGTTACAAAACATAGACTATATTACACCAGGTTTCAAAATATTCCAGTCTAGTGTCATTTGTCCAATGAAATCTAATATTCTGAAATCTGGCTTTACAGTTTCTTTTCAATTCCTCTTACATTTGCCTTTGCGGCACTGTATTTCATGGCATATAAGATGCACTTTTTTCCCCCAAAAGGTATCTCACAAAATATCACTCCAGACCCTATATCCAGCATTGAGCCTATGTTACATGTTTTCATGCACTAAAAACAATTTTTCCCAAAAACGAGCAGCTGAAATTTGGGTCCACCTAACATACCTGTGGACCTTTTTAAATCCCACTAAATACAGTAAGTACTTTCCATTGTATATCTTTATATAATGAGTGGCACAGTACCTGTCAAAATCGATGGGATTATTGACACCTCTTTTCAGTCATTCTGTTTGTTTCTAACCTGGTCCCATTTTCTTCTCGTGTTTCATTTTGTCTTCTTTCAGTTATATTTTTTAACCTCCACTCATTACTGATATTAACTCACATACTTCATTATTTCCTCTTGCCCCACTCTCCTCCCCCCTCTCTCTGTTTTGCTAAAAAGCTTGAAGTTTGTGAAACAAAAATATTTTTGTCAGTTTCATAGTGACACCCACAATGCTTTATTCTAAGAGGTCTGACCATGTACCTATGTACCTCTCATATATATATATATATATATATATATATATATATATATATAACTTTTTTTTTTTAATAGAAAAATTACTTTTAGACTTCAGAAACTGTATTAAATCCCTTTCTTTTTTCTCTCAACCAAATTCTCCCCCAACTCTTAATTTCCAATGACACTCTTCCACTTTAATATCATATAGAAATTTCTCTCTCTCTCCCCCATTCACTCATTCTCTATACCTGTTATTTTATCATGTTACCTAATTTTCTCTCTCGATTGTAAAGCTTTATTTTCTGTCCACAACTCTCTTACACACACTATCTCTTCCTTTTTTCTACATCCCTACCAGTATTGACTTTCATCTTCCACCTATCTATTTATCTGTTTAGCCCTTTTGATACCAACCTACTTGAAACAGTCTATGGCTCTATGATTCAAATTTCCTGTCTTAAAATGATCTAAATTAAAACCCACCATCAAAATTTCATGTTAATTCATGTTCTAAAAACACCATCTGAATAAGGACAACGTTATTTTACTAAATTCTTCATTATTTTCAAAATGAATTGAAACAAGGGCAGTGAATTTCAACAAATATAGTAACAAAATGGTTAACCTACTGCTCCTTATAATACTTTCTCTCTCTATCTCTCTATCTCACCTCTCTCAGCATAGCCACTACTTTCTCCTTACAGTGAGACAGAAAGAAGGAACCAACTAAGCAACCAAACATGAATAAATAAATAAATAAATAAAATAACATGTGACTTAGTATTTTATATATTAAGATACTATCCACTTTCTGCTTGGTTGAGAATTCAGTTTCACTAAATAATGGTGCTGCCAAGTTCTGGGAACAGCAAAAAAATTTGTTGTTTTTTTTAAACCTTATATCTGGTTACCGAGATCGACAAATATTTGGGAAACCCGTCTCAATGTCGGTCACATGCTGCAAAACCTAAACTACTCTAGAGTGGTAAATTGAACAATATTTCTGAAGCAACAATTACTGTAACATCTGGCAATATTTAATGATTCCAATAAATAAATAAATAAATAAATAAATAGAAGCATTATTCATTTCAAGAAAAATCATCTGTACCCTCTCTCCCATCTTCCAAGATCTCCTTCACTACATAAGTTGGTACATGCTATGCAGAATCATCTACAGTTACTTCTGCTACAAGTATTTCAGTTTAAACTTTGCTTAAAGGAGACAAGAAAAACCTATCTTCCTCCCAAGAGCCAACAGATACTCCAAAACGTAACTAAGTAGGTTTTGACTCCCTACTAAGTACTTGACTACTTGGTTTTAAGGCTCCTTATTAACAGGCAAATTCAGTTACTTATTTTTCACAGCGGTTAATAAATACGAATAGAAGCTATGCTCTTGAGAGTTAAAGACAAACTAATGCGTATCAGACTCTTGTAATAGACAAAGTACACCTGGCAAAGAAATGATATTTAGTAAATGCAAGAAAAGCATGAAACACTGCATGAGTTTTGTTCAGTCTCTGCTCACTCAATCCCAAGTAGGTTAAGAGTTACAGCTACTGACAGCCCTTCAGATTATGTTTCTCAAATGGTCATTTAATTATGTGCCTACCTATGTTTCTGTCTTAACTTTTAGTAATCTGATAAGCACTAGTGATTACAGTATCAATTAGTTGTGCAGTCATAAAAAATGTGGTTAAGTGGTTCAAGTATTAGAATGCTGACCTGAAGGTCATTGGTTTAACTTAAATTTTCGTTTTACATACATCAGGTTTTCGACTCAAAGTTGTCGGCTTATCTCAGATTACACGTTGAATTACAAGAAGCGTGCTTCCCAATGAATAGGATGCTAAACTCCTATTAAAGCAGATTTGTCACCCCCACCCCTACCACCACCACTACCACCATTATCATCACCCTTACATAACATAAAAACATCATGTTAGTTTCAATTCAATACTCGAGATTTTAATGAAGATCTTTGTCTTTTATTTGGTTCAGTTATTGGACTGCAGCTATGCTGGGGTACTGCTCTGAAGGGTTTTAGTGGAACAAACCGAACCCCCACCCCAGTACTCATTTTTAAAAAAGTCTGCTGCTTACTTTATCAGTCTCATTTTTTTTTTTCTGCTAAACTGCTAAGCTACAAGGATGTAAACAAACCAATATTAAATATCAAATGGTGGCGGAGGCATACTGAAACACACTGGTGCTGGTGCCACATAAAAAGCACCCAATACATTCTGTAAAGTGGTTGGTATTATGAAGGGCATCCAGCCATAGAAACCAAGCCAAAACAGACTGTGGAACTTGGTGTGAGCCCCTGGTCTTGCCAGCTCCTGTCAAGCTATCTAACCCATGCCAGCATGGAAAATGGACATTAACTGACAATGATGATGATGATGAATCCAACAGCTAATCATACCACAGAGAAACTAACAGCCAACCGTATGCGAAGAGAAGGCAGACACCTTCAGGTTATCGACCAAAGGATGTTGTAGGTACACAATGCCGTGTAACTATTGCATCCTTAGACTATGCATTTTTGATGGAAGAATTACAAATGGAACATTCCCCTCCTTGGCCCAGAGAGCATATGTACATGCTCTAGATCAGTGTTTCTCAACCATTTTTTTTTCTAAGGACCCCTTTGATTTCTATTTTACTCAGGTGGACCCTTATAGCCATTATTTTTTAAAATCTTATTGGACCCTTATAGCCAATATTTAAAAAAATCTTATTGGATGTTTATAATTAAATATCATTAGAGGACTATATAAAAAATTGTTAAAATATTTTGTGAATTGTAGAATCATAATCAACTTATAGCACAAATTTTTAACAACAAAATCTTATATGGACCCCTAAGGGTCATATGGACCCCTAATTGAGAACCATTGCTCTAGATTATGGAGCATTTTCTACACTTCCACCCTTGTTCTTCCTAACCTCCAATTTCAAGCCTTTCCGCAGTAATTGTCCTCTTTGGTCTACATCTTAGATTACTAAGTAGTCTCTGCATTTAACGGTGTACAAAGCACTCTCTTCCTGTGCTCATGCCACGGTTGAAAGCCAAACCCACAAGTGTTGATGCTCTAAAAAATGTACCTGATGTACACCATAACGAGGAGGACTAATGAGAAGGGAAACTGTAGGTGTGTGAGGTCCTGTTAGTCATGTCCTTTTGAGGGCCTATCAAACTCCCTTGTGTGGGTGCCATGAGAAGATGGTTAAAGAGAAGTTAGCTCATCCAGTAGGCGGGGCCTCACATCGGTGTGAAGGATTAATGTGTTATAAACCTATCAAGAAACCCTGCCCCACCCACTCCAAAAAATGGTATGCTGGGCCTTGAAACCTACTTACATTTGTATGTGGGGCTTTCGGTTGGCAGCACTTGCACAAGCAAACTGTTTGTAAATCTCTGTAAACTGGTTGGCAATAGGAAAGGCATCTATTCATAGAAACCAAGCCAAATAATACATGAGAACCTCAATGCATGTGAGCAGCAGTTCTTAATAAGAAACGAGAGCACTCAGAGAGCACAAACCTCTGCCATGGCAACACAAATGTCCTCTCAACGATTAGCCGGAGATGATTTTTAAAATAAGAATATCTGAAATAAACTCGACTGCTCTCACAAACGAGAATACTAAAAATGAATCTGACCGCTCTTAAAAATTAAGTAAAAAAAAATGAAAGGAAAATAATCCAGAATCCTTGACCGGTACCAGATCGATCCCAAAATTTAATCAGTTCATGCCAGTCATGAGGCCAAACATCCCTAAAAGTTTCATCCAAATCTATCCAGCAGTTCTTGAGATATCTTGTCCATGGACAAACAAACAAACACAACTGACAACAATACCTCTGCCTTAGCAAATGTGGAGGTAATAACTTAAACTATGACAACTCATCTAACCCACACCAGCTTGGAAAAGTGGACATAGAATTATGATGGTGACAATGACATCGACAAAAGAAACTATGGAAGAATATATTACTCTTTTACTTGTTTCAGTCATTTGACTGCGGCCATGCTGGAGGACCGCCTTTAATGCTGGAGCATAAAGCAAAAAATGAGAAGCAATGAGGCAAAAATATTAATTGTATAAACATGCATGAAATACGATATAATACCAACATGAAGAAAGTATTAACTTTCAATATGTAACAAAATAATTTTCATAGCAATTATATGTCTTATACTTTCTTACAAACAGACTAACAAGTTAAATCTAGTTGACGTATGAAGCTAACATGTGATAATGCACAAAGCGATAAAATTTTCCATTTTTCTTTTTTTTAATTTAACAAATAACTCCAAGACTTCAATCATTCAACTAAATTTGAAATTGCTAAAAGGAAGATAAATAAATTAGCTTTCTCTCTCTCTCTCTCTCTCTCTTTCTCTGTATATATATATATATATATATATATATATATATATATATATATATATATATATATATATATGTATAGAGAGAGAAAGAAATTAAATATATATATATATATGTATGTATGTATATAAATGTGTGTGTGTATGTATATACATATATATCTATGTATACATATATATGTGCATGCGTGTGGGAATGTGGGTGTATGTATATGTATATTTATACATGTATGTGTGTGTGTCAATATATATACATGCATATATATGTGTATGTATATGTATGTGTGAGTGTGTGTGTGTATATATATATGTATATATATATATATATATATATATATATATATACATATCATCATCACGATGATGATGATATATATATATATATATATATATATATATATATACATATATATATAAAGTTATAAATGTATGTATATATGTACGTATGCATGTATGTATGTATATGTGTGTGTGTCAATTCATTTAAAGATTTTATCCTCATGTTGAAGGCAATTAAGTGAGGAAGAGAAGATAAAAATTGTCATATCAATGAGTCCTTGTCATATTGTTATAAAAAGAAAGATACACACACAAACCAAAAACAAAGGACACGGCAGTAATAGCCTGAAGGTGCAGGAATATGTTCTTAATCTTACATCAAGCTTATAGCTATAAGCTGTCTTTTAAAGCATTGTTATATATTTTTTAATAAACCAAGAAAAATAAGCGGATGATTCAGGTATTAAATTATTGCTCTATCATTGTGCTTAATATGACCTTTTCCAAGAATATTAGTTTAAATCACTCTAATGCTATTTAGGAAAGAAATATCTATTCCAAGAGATGCTACAGATGAACTATTAGAAATATCTTAGCAAAAATTGCAAATGAAATACCAAAGTTCAGAAAACTAGCATAAATCAATGTTTTATGAAAGAATTTAGTATCAATTTAATAGGTCAAGAGGTATATAGCGAAAGTACATAACGCTTTCCATTTTTCAGATAGTGTTTCGCAGAGATGCAAGCATTATGCATCTGTACAGGTAGCTTTTCAATATGACACAGGCCAAATCTGAGTGAAAGCAAATGAGCCGTGTCTAAAGTAGGTATGGTTGGAATATTGGAACTTTGGATTTTTAATGTAAAAAGATAAAAGTGTTTCTTTTCGAAATGCCACAAGAATTGTCTAAATCTGGTAATACTTATTTCAGTATTATATCTCTTTAGCTATTTCCCAAATCAAAGAACTATCAAAATATCTCTCCTTTTTGTAATATACGTGTGTGTGTGTGTGTGTGATATATTATTCAGTGTTTTGTTAACTGAAGATTGCTAAGAGACACAAAGTGCATTATAAAAAAACCTTACCTAACCACACGTCTTCATAACAAGAAACTATTAGTAGCTCTAATCTTTATACTGTGGACAACATACATATCCAAATTTAGGGGATGGAGTAGATAAAATCCAGGCTACATATGTTTCCTACCTAGCAGAACCTCAGAAGTAGTAATTATTCAATGAGCGGTACTCCACTAGATATTCATCAGGCCAAAGATACCTTAGTCTAATGAAGGTTACATTGTCATCAAGTGACACCATGTTAAATGGCAAGAGGTTTGATCGAAAAGTAATATATATATATATATATATATATATATATATATATATATATGAATGATGTGTGTATGACATCATTATCATTTAACGTCCACTTTTCGTGCTTGCATGGGTCAGATGGAATTGGTTGAGGTAAATTTTCTACAGCTGGATGCCCTTCTTGTTTCCAAGCAAGGTAATAGCTCCCCATGGCCAGAAGACATGTTCTCCACAGAAGAATGGAAAGGAATAACCTTACTTGTATGATGATGACACTCACTTACAACCATCATGTGATGTCAAGACAAGGGCACAACACAAACATACACATATATATACATTATATAGATAGATAGATAGATATACACACACACACACTTGCACACAAACACACATCAAATGGGTTTTTTAACTGATCGAAAAAATTCATTCTACCAAATTCATTCGCGAGGCTTTGGTTGGCCTAAGTTGCTGTGCAATGGGACTGAACCCAAAACCACATGGATGGGAAGCAAGCCCTAACTGACAGACCAGGCCAATGAGCAAACAGTGTTTCAGCCAGAACCGTCCTGTATTCTTTTTAGCAGTCTCTAAGACATCTGCAATGTGTCATATTGGTTTTTCGAGGCAGTATGAACAATTTGACAGAGATGTGGTTGCTATTTCTCGTAATTCAAGCAACCAGGTAAAGAATCCCTAGTAATTCTAAGTCGATGTCACAGAGGGTTAATTTACCATTATAAGTAGTTGTAAGTACTGTAGAAATAATGATGGTTTTCCTGACTTCCAATAAAAACTTACTTACAATAGAGAAGCAACGTCTCAAGAGAATGAGATAACTCTCTTTCCATCATTCAATAAGGCAGAAGTAATTAGGGATGAATATTGGCTCTGTTACTTCCTTGATTTGATAAGAATTAGCTTAGCAAGTTCTTTTTTAATGACAGACATTCATAATTGATCAGGATACCAAAGTAGCACCTATTTTTCTAATCAGATAAACTGAAGCAAGTAATGTGTTTCTGTAAGGACACATACAACAGAATAGAAACAGTGTCATTCCAGTACATGAACTCTTGGTCAATAACCTAATTTCTTTCAAAAACCTTCTACAAAGTTATGAAATTAGAATGAAATGTTGGGAAAGGAAATTATATTTAAAAAAAAAAAATTCATATCTTGCAAGATTTGAAAAACAAGGAAACGGTAAAAATAGAAATAAAAATAAAATAAAATAAAATAAAATAGACAATGTGTTCTTGAGCAAGACACTTTATTTTCAAGTTGCTTCAGTTCACTCAGCTGTAGAAATGAGTTGTGACATCACTGGTGCCAAGTTGTATCGGCCCCTTTGCCTTTCCCTTGGATAACATCGGTGGCATGGGGAGAGGAGAGGCTGGTATACATGGGTGACTGGTGGTCTTCCATAAAAACATCCCTAGGTTGTGTGCTCGCCAGTGAGGCGACTTTCCGTCTAGACTTGTACCCCAGAGGGGAACCTGTTACATACACTCATGGTCATTTGTGACTGATGGAGTTGAGTTATATATATATATATATATATATATATATATACACACACACACACACAGAGGGTGTCCACAAAGTCTGGGTACATGAGAATTAACACATACTTTAAGAAATTATTATTTCTTATATTAAATCGTTTATATTATGATTTTATTTACTCCATGTACCCAGACCTTGTGGACACCCTGTGCATATATAAATCAAAGGTCCTTCCTGAGCCATTGTCTGTCATAGGGTCTACTCAGAATATAAGGAGTTCAAGGCCCGAAATTTTGTGGAAGGAAACTAGTCAATTATATCAACTCCAAAAGGTCAGTTGAAAGGCAAAGTCCACCTCAGCAGAATTTGAACTCAGAGTGCAAAGTGTAAAAATGCTGCTAAACATTTTGTCAGGCATCCTAACAATTCTGCCCGTTTCCCCACCACCACCACCACCTTTAATAATAATAATAATGGTGATGATGATGATGATGAAATTTAATACACTTCCGCATCCTATAAAGATTTCATGAAAAGAATTACAAACAATACAATGCTGACTGCAGGACCAAGGGTCTGAGATAGCAGACACAATAGAGAAGTGAAATATCGAGTTTCGTTAATGAAAGTTCTGAGTTGAAGTCTCGCCAGATTTGGTTCTGCTTTTCATCCCTCCAAGGTCGTTTAAACTAAGCGTTATTAATACATTGGGGACAATACAATGAAGTACCCTCATACCCTTGAATGTACTGAAAAGAATTCATGTAAATTAGGAAGGAGGAAACAAACAAAAAAAAAGAAGTTTACAAAGAAAAAATGTTACATTAAAATAAGATGGCTTTTTTTTCTGAGTTTTTTTTGGGTTTTAAACTTTTTTTCTGCATAAATAAAAAAAAGCCACAACATTGATTTAGAATTGTAGGATTACCACAATAATTCACTAAAGAATGTGAATCTAGAGATTTTTTTTCCTTTCACACATTCTCTCTCTCTCTCTCTCTCTCTCTCTCCTTTTATGGCAAACTAAAATTCTTGGTGTCTGAAACAATTTTCTATGATCCATCAATATATATACTAGATATTTGTGTGTTGCAGTGATATGAGCATGTCATATTGTCTCCAGATTTATGTTTGATAGAGATTCTCAAATCTAAAATCTTTGGAAATATTCCAAATATTCATTGATCATATTGTTATCCTTGATATGTTGGGTTTTTTTTTTTTTTCAGGGAAGTGAGAGAAAGAAATAGTGCTGGAAAAAAAAAAGGACGAACACCAGGAATTTGGAATCGGTTTTACATGACACAGCTGCACCAAAACAATAGAAAGGATTAAAAAACATGAGAAAAGATACGATTCTCTACTCTAGATTAGTGCAAAATTAATTTACTTTTTCATTTCGTTTTCAAGATATAAGCAGGGTATCACATTAAAATCACGACTAAATCTCAAATCCTGAATAATCTCAACTTATTGCTGAATTTTAACGATGTCTTGTCATCATTAACTCTTTTTTGTTTTTAATTTCAGCTTAAGATACTGATAAGGGTTGGAGAGTTTTGCACATTTAAATCATTATACATATTATTGCAACACTTAAAAAACAGATTTAACCCTTTCGTTCCCATATTTATTTAGAAATGCTCTGTGTTTCTTTCGATTACTTTAAATATAACAAAGAATTCAGTAAAATAACTTGGCTATCATTTACCTAGTGTTAGGAACATAAATTGTGACTAAGGTTTGGTGGAAGATTTTAATTCAGAACTTATGAAAACAAGACATTTGTACTACAGAACCAGAGACAGTTTCAGCCGGGTTAGTATCAAAAGGGTTAAGAATTGTTTCTCTATTATATATTTTAACCCTTTTGTTACCATATTTCTGTTGAGACGCTCTGTGTTTCTTTCAATTAATTTTAAATATAACAAAGAATTCAGTAAAATAACTTGGTTATCATTTACCTAGTGTTAGGAACATAAATTGTGACTAAGGTTTGGTGGAAGATTTTAATTCAGAACTTAAGTTTTGAATTACTTAGCATTTTTATTATAAGTCTTTTTAGTGTATTTACTTATTAATTTTTTCTGTATGTGACTGTGGATTTTCATGGATGAGTTCAAGAATTGTGGTTCTTTTCTCTAAATTATATATTTATATATTATATACTCTGAAACTTAATTTAATTCAAATTTTTGATAAATTGAATTAAATTGAGTTTTTACCTTAATATTATTATTATTATATATATATATATACACACACACAACAGGCTCCTTTCAGTTTCCATCTACCAAATCAACTCACAAGGCTTTGATTGGCCCGAGGCTATGATAGAAGACACTTGCCCAAGGTGCCACGCACTGGGACTGAACCCAGAATCATGTGGTTTGTAAGTAAGCTACTTACCACACAGCCACTCCTGTGTGCAAATATGCACAAGTGCTGTCATCACATGAGTGAAACAGTAATATATTGACATTCTTTGTTGGCATTATGACTGGTTGCTCTGTGCTTTTGAAGGCCTGTGGAATAAGAAATCTCTTACTTGAACAACAGGTATTGGTTGGTAAACTGGAAGAGCATCCAGTTGTGAAATCCTTACCTCAAATACATCCTTGACTAACCCATGCTAGCATGGGAAAAAACTAATGCTAGACAAATTTACAAAGATATCCCTTTTCTCAAGTTAAGTTGCTAATAAAAACAAAATAATTGAAAGGTCTCTAATGATATGCCAGATTCGTTTAAATTTCAAACCAACCAGACAAAAAGTAAATGCTTGTCTATTTAAAAAATAAAAAAGGCAAAGTGTATATGTAGCTTAACAGAATTGTTTTATAGCACACAAACCTGTCTGAACAGCCTTATAGTTTAAGATAGCCATACTTAAAAAAAAAAAATAGATAAAATGTTACCAATAGCGATACTGATCGGAAAAGAAAGCTAATAGTAGTTTTTTTGTGGGGTTTTTTTTAATAGAAGCTATATCTTTTAAAGCAAGCATGACTAAAGAACACAACATGAAATGATTATTTCGACCTTATATGATCAATACAAAGTAGATATGTGAAAAGTAAGAAAATTTATTTCAGTAGTGTAATGTAGTATTATTGTTTTAGCAATAAATATTCTTTAGATTTTTTCTAAAAAAAAAAAAAAAATTTTTTTTTGTGTTTTTTACCATAAATTCCGATGATGGAACCATTAAATCTATGTATGTTTGAAGGCAGTGTCTGAGAATCAATCTCCAGTAGGTAACTTAATAAGCAAAAATTCACATGGCGTCTCGAACCATGAGACGTCTGAAATGGTTAAGTTAACCAAACTGTCGGGAGAAGAACAATGCCATGACTCTACGAGTTAATTATTTAAATAAAAATAAAAAAATAATAAGCTATGGAAATAAACTTTGAATATTACGAGACAATTTTATATGATATAAATAAAAAGATGGTGGAGGGAATGATTTTGCAAGGAACTGTGAGAGAAAAAAAAAAAGAGAAAATGAAAATTATTTCTCAAACATTATTATAACAGCAAGACTAAGTACATTTCTAATATCATGTAATTTTCTGTATAGAACCATCAAAGCAGCGTTATTAATCTCTGCAGCCTTGTAGAACTTTCAAATATTTGAACTGATTTTGTTATTTAGAAGTTAATTAATAACAAAGTAGTTGTTCTTGTTCTTAGTCTTAAGAATGAATTTACTTCTTCCAACATTTATAATCAATACATGTACAATTAAATTAAAATTTTAATTAAGAGTTATATTGAATGCATTTGCAATGGTTGGGCGATTCTTTAAAATCCTCAATATTACGACCTTCTATGAAATTCTTAAGAATAATAGCTGATGCTTACAATGGAAAAATCACAGAAATGAAAGCCTGATTTTTGTAATTGAAAGCTCAACCAACTTTAGATATGGTTGTAAAATTTAAAATTAAAAAATCAAAGTCTGTATGTGCCACCATTTTTTTTTGGGGGGGGGGGGGGTCGACCGAATCATTGCAAAGAATTAAAGGTACAATCTCAATAATAATGCTTAGAAAAGGTGGAAATCTACCAATACAAGCCAAAGAGGGAAGGGGTACTCTATGTGGTTACTTGTTACTCGCCTAATAGAAATCACACCCTACTGTCTTGGAAGATGAAGAGCACATTGAATAGTAGGGGTCATGGATGCTGGAATGAGACGGTTGGTTGGAGCTGTTTAGGATGATGACAATTTGGCACCGCTGACAGAACGGTCATCCTGTTATGATAACAGTAATTTTTAATGCTGGAGATAAACATACACCTGCACATGTGCAGAGAAGTGCACATATAAAGGAGAGAGAGAGAGAGAGAGAGAGAGAGAGAGAGAGAGAGAGAGAGAGAGAGAGAGAGAGAAGGCTGCCATCAAGATTTCAAGTGTTCTTTGATCTCTCATTGCTGATCTCCTCAAGAAAATCAGAATAACAGACATTCATCTGAGAAGTGAACCACATATGATGGGGTGGTTGTTGCAGCAAGTGTTGCTGGCCATTCTCCACAGCAATGCCCTTCCAGTTATGTCTGCAGGGCATAGCTGAACACACCATTTCGACTGGGTTGTGCAATCGCTCCCACCCCCTACCATCTTTTGTTGCTTAATCCACTCCCTTATTTTTTTCTTTCTTTTCTCACTGAATTCTGGGTTTTGTTCTTGATAGTTTAACTTTATATTCTTTTAACGCTGTTTTTTTTTTCTTTTTGTCTTTTCTTCCCGAAACAATTGTAAATTGATGAATTAAAAAGACAATTTATTAAAATTGCTTTACAGAATGAAAATAATTCGGAATTATTAATTGAACACAACTGATAAAAGAAAAAAAAACCTTCCGTCTCTTCATACACATGAACAGAAATATGCTCAGACACATAAACAGAGAGAAAGAGAGGAAAGGAAAAAAAGAAACAAGAGTAACATTAAAAACGTCTTATGTCAAACAAGTCAGCATCAGTGGTGCCAAAAGGGCTGTGCCAAAGCAACACAAAAGAAAGAGGATGGTTAGGATTTGAATTGATTCCATTATAGGTTTGCTCAATTAAGGACTGGCTAAGGGCCAAACACCAACAACAATATCCTAAAAGACATTTATAGTACCTATACTCAAACAGGTTGTCTGGACACAATGTATGTAGATCAAATGACCAGAGAGACTGGATGCCGCCCAGAAGACCTCCCTCAGCTAATGCAGGACTGATGGATGGCATACGCAAGTTAAAAAAGTGTCCAAGCAAGCTTGACCAGGTCATGATGATGATGATGATGATGAAAATTGTTATTTTTCTTAACACGATTACTGGTGATTTCTCATGGTCCTTTAATAAGGGGGGCAAAAGAGATGTAATGCCTCAGAAGCTCAACAAAACTTATTATGGCCTGAAGTAGATGAGGAATAAATCGCACTAGATGACCTGATACTTATTCTCAATAGTTACGGCGAACAAAGACAAATGGGATTCAATACAAAGTACTCTTCTCAGAAACCTGTCAACAGGCAGTTCCAATATCTCATCCTCAGCCATCTCAACTATATTCCCCTCATATCATCTTTGCCATAGTATCATCATCATCATTGTTTAACATCCATCTTCCATGCATGCATGGGTAGGACGGTTCACAGGAGCTAGCCAGGTAGAAAAACTACCCTATGCTATTCTATCGGTTTTGGCAGTAATTTTTACAGCTGGATGCTCTTCCTAACACCAACCACTCCAGAGAGCAGACTCGGTACTTTTTACATTGCACTAGAACAGGCGTGGTCAGTTTTGGTATGATTTTTACAGCTGGATGCCCTTCCAAAAGCCAACCACTTTACATTATATAGGTTTGCTCAATTAAGGACTGGCTCAGTACCAAACACCAACAACAGTATTCTGAAGGACATCTATAGTACCTACACTCAAGCAGGCTGTCTGAACACATATTGCAGATCAACTCACCAGATACACTCGATGTCTCCCTTTATATTATAACAGCTCTGCAATAAGCAGATGATTAGTCTGTATTAATCATTGATAGGCTAAGCAGCATGTTTTGCATAATACAAACATACTTCAGAGCCTTTTCTGTCATGTCATACATCGAGATTAACTCTACGTTAAACACCAATCATTTTCTATGACTAGCCATTCTCACACATGAATTTTGAGTCTGTTGTAAGTTGATGGTTAATCCTGTATCATGATGGTAACTTTCTTTGCAATGTCCTATTTTAGAACTAAAAGTTTAATGCACACATGAGCACAAAAGGGACTTAATTTCTATAAGTTGAGATCAGGGATGCATTATCATAAGCCCAGGCTTATTTTATAGGACCAAAATGGAGATAACCACCATAGGGTCCAGTTGTGGTGTGATGGTTTGTGTGCCCTGGTGAACCTGAGAGCTATGTGAGCAAAGCACAAGCTCTTGGCATGGACCTCTGCGCTGGACAGCTCAAAGGACAGAGATAAGATTAATAGGATATCCACCACAAGGTCCAGCTGTGTTGTGGTTGCCCTTGTGCATCAGTGACCTGAAGAGCACAAGCTTCCATGCAGGACAACTCAAAGGACAGGGGAAAGACTAATATGGATCACCCTTTCCCAGAGATAAAAATGGGTTTTTTGAAGGGCCAGCACCTCCACTATGAGAAAAGCAAAGTTACCAAAGTATCAATGACAATTTAAAGCGAGTTCAGTCCCACATGTGGTACCTTGATCAAGAGTCTTCTATTTGAGCCCCAGGCTGATCAAAACTTTATGAGTGGATTTGGTAGATGGAAATTGAAAGAAACCAGTCATGTATATGTGTGTGTTCCTGTATGTACCAGGGCTGTGGAGTCGAAACAAAAAACTTTGACTCTGACTCATCTACTATTGGTACCTCCGACTCTGACTCATCTACTATTGGTACCTCCAACTCTGACTCATCTACTATTGGTACCTCTGACTCTGACTCCTCTTTATGTAATTAAAGTGATTGTGGTCTACATATCTCATAAAGCATATGCATATGCTTGTATTTTGAGTAGGCCTATATGTTATAACTGGTTTATATTAAAGAATAAAGATACTGTGAGTCAGAGTCTGAGTTTTACTGACTCCGATTCCAGCTACCCCTTAATTGTTTCCGACTCCGACTCCACGACTGACTCTAAATCCATGACTCTAATTCTGACTCCACAACTCTGACTCCAATCCATGACTCTAATTCTGACTTCACGACTCTGACTCCAGCTCCACGGCCCTGGTAGGTACCCTTAGCTTGACATCATTCGATGGTTGGAAAGAGCAACATTGTCATATACAACCAAGTTATTTGTTTCACAGAGAAAGTTACCAAGAAAAACAAAAAAAAAAAAGGGAGATCTTAGTTCAGAGTCAAGAACTAGAACTGTACTAAGGGGAGATAAATCATCAAACACCTACGCTCATTAGAGAACAAAGGGCTTAAGTAATAATTATGCGGTTATTATTTAGTTTTTGATAACCAGCCTCACATATGAGATTCATTATCCACATAATAAGATTTATAAATATTTTCTCACTATATTCCACCAAGTTGGCTAATTGCTCAATGGTAAATATAGTAAGCAGTGCATTCAGTAATGTTTCAGCTTTCTTCTTGATTTTCTTTTTTTATGTTCATCTAAAGGCTAATTTATCACTATGTGAAACATTGAGCTTACAAAGATCAAAGTTTATGATTTTTAATTAGTCAACCAATTTGTCCTATACACTGAATGAATGCATATATACATATATATATATATATATGTGTGTGTGTGTGTGTGTGTGTGTGTGTGTGTGTGTGTGTGTGTGTGTGTGTGTGTGTGTGTGCATGTGTATATATATATATATGTATGTGTGTGTGTGTGTGTGTGTGTGCATGTATATATATGTGAGTGCATGTGTATATATATATATATATATATATATGTGTGTGTGTGTGTGTGTGTGTGTGTGTATGTGTGTGCATGTATATATATGTGAGTGCATGTGTGTATATATATATATATATGCACACACACATATACATATATATATACATATACATCTATATATATATATACACATATATATCTACATGTATACACACACACACACACATATATATATATATACACACACATATATATATTCATATGTATGTATATATACATCTTATATATATATGTGTATATATGCGTGTATGTGTGTGTATATATATGCATACATATTTGTATGCATATATGTATATCTGTTTGTGTGTGTGTGTGTGTGTGTATGTGTGAATGTTTGCATGCCTATAACTGTAATCTTGACTTTCACTTCAGTTACTTGACATGACGTTAAATTTCTTGTTTTGCCGATCGACTCAATTAATATGATCATTATCCACAATTAAGCAACTTTTCATTTAAACGAAGAAAACCAGCATGATGTGTTCATTAAACCAGCATTCAACAACTCATTGCTACTTTCTCACTATACACGGTTAATGAAGAACACCGTGGAAAGAAGCCAAGACTTCTGAATACCTGAATATACAGTTCATAATGGCAGCTGGTACCTCACTGGTCAGAGTTCAAATCCTTTTGGAGTTAACTAAAACTTTTGTCCTTCTGGTGTCAGCTTGCTTACCAACCACATGGTTCCAGGTTCAGACCCACTGCCTGACACCTTGGGCAAGTGTCTTCTACTATAGCCCGGGGCTAATCCATGCCTTGTGAGCAAATTATGGAAACTATGTGGAAGCCTGCTGTTTGTTCACACACACACACACAGATGGATGGATGGATTGACAGACAGATAAATTGATGTGTACTACTGTAAATAAATTATAGTTTAAAATATTGAGGCGCGGGAGTGGCTGTGTGGTAAGTAGCTTGCTTACCAACCACATGGTTCCAGGTTCAGTCCCACTGCGTGGCACCTTCGGTAAGTGTCTTCTGCTATAGCCTCGGGCTGACCAAAGTCTTGTGAATGGATTTGGTAGACGGAAACTGAAAGGAGCCCGTCATATATATATGTATATATATGTATGTGTGTGTGTCTGTATTTGTCCCCCCAACATCGCTTGACAACCGATGCTGGTGTGTTTACGTCTCTGTAACTTAGTGGTTTGGCAAAAGAGACCGATAGAATAAGTACTAGGTTTCCAAAGAATAAGTCCTGGGGGTCGATTTGCTCGACTAAAGGCAGTGCTCCAGCATGGCCGCAGTCAAATGACTGAAACAAGTAAAAGAGTAAAAAAGTAGGTAAAAAAAAAAAAGAAAGAAAATTAATCGATATTTTATTAAAGTACAAATTTCATTATTTGTATCAATGAGATTTTAGCCCATTCACACTCTTTACCATATTTTCAATATTAGGTAGAATTTGAGATGTCACTACTCTTAGGTCATGCTGCAAATTAGTAACCAAGAAACTCATTGAGGGCCGCAGGTTGCCCATGCATGCCATAAGTTATGGCCTGAATTGTATTTACAATAAGTTGACAGAATTTATAGTTTTGTAGTTTTGTTATGTAACTTGGCTTGAAAGCTCTTCACGGAATTTTTCAGAGTAAAATGCATTTATTGTTTGTTTTAATCTTTATAGTTTTCACGGGGGTTATCTGCTGATTGTATTTTATTAAACTTGTCAACATTTATTTTTTTTCACTCCCCTTTTATCTGTGAGTTCCTCACTTTTTTTTGTTTTTTTGTTCGTTATTTCCTTTTTTTTTTCATGCTTACGTGTTTGTTTTCACTCTGTTATTGTCAAAAATGTCATTCAGTTTAAGATAAAAATGTAGGAATATGACATCACGATAAATGCAGCTCGGTGCTGAGTAGACTTAAGTTTGAAAACTACCAGCTAATATGCAGTTTGAAATTCTGCTTAAGGAGGAGATTGAAGGATAAACTAGGTCTTTTTTTCAATATTGTGTAATACTGTTGACAATGTCATCACAAATTCTTCATCTTTGTCATCAGATTTAGTTCCATCCAAATGTATACAGGATTAGTGACATCTTTTTTTGTTAGTTATGTATTCTCATTTGAGTATGAACATTATTGCTTCCATTACAATGTTAACAAAATTTTGTTTGCATAAGATATTATAATTTTCCTTATATAATATATTTATAATATATTATAATATTTTATAATATATTATAATATTTTATAATATAATATAATGTAATTTTGGTTTTATAATATATTGTAATATTTCGTAGTAGATATACAAGATGTCCACAAAGTCTGGGTACATGGGGATTAACACATACTTTAAGAAATTATTATTCCTTATATTTAATTGTTTATGTTATGATTTTATTTACTCCATGTACCTACATGGGGATTAACACATACTTTAAGAAATTACTATTTCTTATATTTAATTGTTTATGTTATGATTTTATTTACTCCATGTAGCCAGACTTTGTGGACACCCTGTAGATATGGTTGTGATGTTATTAAGAAGCTTGTTTTCCAGTCATGTAATTTTGGGTTCAGTCCCACATGTGGCACCTTGATCAAATATCTTCTATTATAGCCCCAGGCTGACCAAAACTCTGTGAGTGGATTTGGTAGATGGAAACTGAAAGAGGCCCATCATGTGTGTGTGTGTGTGTGTGTGTGTGTGTGTGTGTGTGTGTGTGTGTGTGTGTGTGTGTACGTACCCATATCTTGACATTATATAATATATTATATAAGGAAAATTATAATATCTTATACAGCAAACCACCAGAAGTTTCAGACCTTTGTCATCTCCTCTGTAAGGCCCAACATCTGAAGATCCCTTGTCCCACATCTTTCTAGGTCTACCCTTTCCACACATCCCCTCCACAGTTAGACTTCAGCATTTCTTGATGCACTGTCTTCATGACATAACCATAGCAACAAAGTCTTCTCTCTTACACATTTTCATTCATACTAACTGACAATACTAGTTCCAACTATTATTGTTTTTCTTAGCTGCAGGTAAGTCTTGCTCAGGTAGATCTATGATGAACAGGATTTTATTTCCAGGTATGATAATACTTGGGACCACATTGTCTAAAGTGCATTTCACCCTTCTTTTCTTTTAAGACAGTCATATATATGACTGAGCAAGATTTGGTTGCTATTTCTAGCATGCTGAGCAAATGCATACATGGTCCATCACTGGCACAAATTGAAGGAAATGCACAACTATGGGAAATGATTTAAATTCTAGAAGGAATATGTTGTCAGAAAATTTTAGAACAAAAAAAAAAAAGACAAAAAACGGAAATGAAATAAATAAGAATTTAAGCTCTAAGTGACAAGCGAACTGGCTTTATAAGAAATAGAATTGTAATTTAAATAAATATAATTATCGATTCTGTTGCAGTCATAATATATGAGCTTTAACAATCAGAATAATACAATATAATAAATCAGTATGTATATATATATATATACATATATATATATATATATAGGGAAAGAGAGAGAGAGAAAGAGAGAGAGAGAGGCACATATATACATACATATATATATATATATATATATATATATATATATATATATATATATATATATATATATATATATATATACACACATACACATATATAGAAACACGTATAAACACGCGCACATATATACACTTAACATTCATATATATATATAAATATACTGTGTATATATATATATATATATATATATATATATATATATATATATATATATATATATATATATATTGGTTATTGATTGTTATAGGTAAAATGCTCAAAGAATACAAAAATTGCATCGTGACAGTCAGGAAGGTCACCTTAACTTTTCAATTCAGATGAAATAGAATTTAGATAATAAATAGGAAAACAATTTAATGATAAATTTTTAGGCAGTTCCAGAAGAAAATAACAAAAGAAAAATATCCAGAAACTCGAGCTTTTTCCAAAAATGAAAATTCTGTCTTTACATATAAATATTGGTAAATATGGCTCTCTCTCTCTCTCTCTCTCTCTCTCTCTCTCTCTCTCTCTCTCTCTCTCTCTCTCTCTCCCTGTCAAGGCTAACTTATTTAAATCACAATTTTGTTTTTATTTCTTTCGTATATATAAGTGTGTGTGTCTGTGTGTGTGTGTGTGTGTGTGTGTGTGTGTGTGTGTGTGTGTGTGTGTGTGAATATAAATGGATGTGTTTATCAACAAACCACATGTAACAAAAGAATTAGACCACAATATCACTGGAAATAGGGAACAAAATTAATTAAATGTGTCTTCTAATAAATATACATACACACATATACATATATATATATATATATATATATATATATATATATACACATACACACACACACACACACACACACACACACACACACACACATATATATATATATATATATATATATATATATATATATATACATATATTCCGTAAGAAAAAGGTTCGCAGGCAGATCACAAGTTCTAACTCTTATACCCGTGTAAATCTTGTATATATCCATGTATAATTCGATATGCATTAATAAAGATAAGTTTAAGACACTAAATAACAGGTAACATCTTAATTAACGCTACCTTTATATTACTTGTGAGGTATTCTATATTTTTCAGCTAGAGTGTAGTTGGGGCTCAATGGGGTGGGACAAACCTAGCAATATGTGTTTTATAGTGAAAACAACATTTCCCTTCAAATGGCAATTATTGGACGATTTCTGTTGGTGTGTTTACGTCCCTGTAACTTAGCAATTCGCCAAAAGACAGAGATAGAATAAGTACCAGACTTTAAAAAACAAAAAAAAACAAAAAAATCCTGAGGTTGATTTGTTCAATTAAAACCCTTCAAGACAGTGCTCCAGCACGGCCACAGTCTAATGACTGAAACAAGCAAAAGATAAAAGACAACTGATATTGAAAAATTGAATTTAAAAACAAAAAAAAAAAGAAAAATAGAGCTTATATTGCGAGAGAGATAATAGACAAAATTTTACAGAAGAATAAAATGTTAACAATGTTTTTCATTTTTGTCTACTATTTGTAGAGTGGAGGCGCAATGGCCCAGTGGTTAGGGCAGTGGACTCGCGGTCATAGGATCACGGTTTCGATTCCCAGACCGGGCGTTGTGAGTGTTTATTGAGCAAAAACACCTAAAGCTCCATGAGACTCCGGCAGGGGATGGTGGCAAACCCTGCTGTACTTTTTCTCACTCTTTCTTCCTGTTTCTGTTGTGCCTGTAATTCAAAGGGTCAGCCTTGTCACACTGTGTCACGCTGAATATCCCCGAAAACTACGTTAAGGGTACACATGTCTGTGGAGTGCTCAGCCACTTACACGTTAATTTCACAAGCAGGCTTTTCCGTTGATCGGATCAATTGGAACCCTCGACGTCATAAGCGACAGAGTGCCAACAACAAACTATTTGTAGAGTCAAAACACTTTTGTAACCAATGAATATTTCAAATTTTTTTTATTATTGTTATTATTATTATTATTATTTTGATAAATTTGATTAAATGAAAAACTTGCAAGATAGTCGTAGATTAAAGGAATGAAGAAGTAATTATCAGATTAATGTATAAAAGGGCCACACAGAGAATTTCATTCAATGGCAAAGAGGAATATAATTAGCAGTCATAAGATTCTTATTCCAAATCTCCAAAGTCTTGGGAATTTTATAGTCAGCCTATACATGGCATCAGCTATCACTACACACAGCGAAAACTAAAGCAGAAGAAGAATGCAATCAGGAATTGACTTTCCCAAAATAAGGCTGGCTATTGTAGTGCTGCTTGTTGCTATTATCAAATGCATTTCACCAAAACGTTATTTAGCATGTAGGCAAGAGTTTCTCTTCCAGCACTAGCGGAATAAATACAGACAATTTATGGAGGCAAGAAGCAAGAAGCTTTCAAATTTGACCCAGTTTTCATTATACTTAGATACTCTTTTACTTGTTTCAGTCATTTGACTGCGGCCATGCTGGAGCACCGCCTTTAGTCAAGCAAATCGACCCCAAGACTTATTCTTTTACTCTTTTACTTGTTTCAGTCATTTGACTGCGGCCATGCTGGAGCACCGCCTTTAGTCGAGTAAATCGACCCCAGGACTTATTCTTTGGAAGCCTAGTACTTATTCTATGGGTCTCTTTTTTTTGCCGAACCGCTAAGTTACGGGGACGTAAGCACACCACCATCGGTTGTCAAGCAATGGTGGGGGGACAAACACAGACATGCAAACACACTGGTGTCGCATGGCCAAAGATTACCGTGAATTTTTTTAGAGACACTTTCAAATTTATCAGAATATTGAGGCTGAAGATTGGAATAGTGAAATTTCCATTCACTTAACCATGAAACGATTCGTATCCAATTAACTAAAGGCTTGGCTTGTTTACGCTTTTCCCTCCGGTTTTTTGTTCTATGTGTGCCATAAATATCGCCATCCACTTTAGAGAAAATTTGTAGTTTGGAATCAGTAGTTCTTTGACTGCTATTTCTAAATTTTCAGTATGTTGGAGAAGCAACTCAATTGCTAATCCCTGTATATTTATAATGATAAATAGTCTTACCGATAAAGGTTTTTTTCATACTGAACTACTTGGCAGAATTGTTAATTATTAATTCTATTATTAATTGACGATTCTCTGCCCTTATTCTTGTATATATATATATATATATATATATATATATATATATATATACAGATATACGACGGGCTTCTTTCAGTTTCCATCTACCAAATCCACTCACAAGGCTTTGGTCGGCCCGAGGCTATAGTAGAAGACACATGTCCAAGGTGCCACGCAGTGGGACTGAACCTGGAACCATGTGGTTGGTAAGCAAGCTACTTACCACACAGCCACTCGTAAGCCTAGTACTTATTCTGTCAGCTCTCTTTTACCGAACCACTAAGTTACGGGCGCGTAAGCACACCAGCATCGGTTGTCAAGCGATGTTGGGGGACAAACACGCAAAACGAAAGTGGAAATAATTTTTATTTTCATTAAGTAAAAAACAGTTAAATGCTATTAATCAATTTATTAATGAACTTTTAAGGCATAAAAGATTTAAATATTTAATCTATAATAATGAACATCTCACAGTCTAAACAAATCAAAACCCATTTGAGCCATATTCCAAGTTTGCTGGGAGTTACAGACTTAATGCTCAGTTAAATTCCCAACAGAGCAGGAATTGGTAAACTTCATGATAAAATAAGGTCAAATTAAAAATAGATCAGCTAATCAGAATAAAGACAGGTCATCAGTGAAGAATTAAGGCAGTTTACAAATAAATGTCTGTTCACAGATAAGTACTATTTTAACTGTTATTTTTAGTTTATTTTTCCCCACCCCTCATGTTTTCAACCGTAAAGTTCACTGCACACAAACACTTCTGGGGAGAAAAGACAAATGTGTAGATTATTAATAAATGATAAGATACAGCAAAGTTTGAAAGATTCTGATCAAGATCAATGAGAGTTTGATCAAACATATCTAGAAGATGACTAGAAGATATCAGTTGAAGATGAAAGCTTTCAAGTAGAAAGTGATAATGATGCGTCTCAAGCTATGCAGTAGGGTGTGGTTATCAATACAACAGGTAAAGTTTTATGAATATATCAACCTCCTATTTGCTGTCTTGTATGTCCAGGTTCAATTGCTTATATTTCAGAAAAAATGCCTGTCGCAAAATAAAGATGTTAAAACTAAGATAAACATAGACGTAGGAGTGGCTGTGTGGTAAGCTTGGTTCCGGGTTCAGTCCCACTGCGTAGCCCCTTGGGCAAGTATCTTCTGCTATAGCCTTGGGCCGACCAAAGCCTTGTGAGTGGATTTGGTAGACGGAAATTGAAAGAAGCCCATCATATACATATATGTATATATGTGTGTGTATATGTTTGTGTGTCTGTGTTCCCCCAACATCACTTGACAACCGATGATGGTGTGTTTATGTCCCCGTAACTTAGCGGTTTGGCAAAAGAGACTGATAGAATAAATACTAGGCTTACAAAGAATAAGTCCTGGGGTCGATTTGCTCGACTAAAGACGGTGCTCCAGCATGGCCGCAGTCAAATGACTGAAACAAGTAAAAGAGTAAATGAACTTCTCCAGATTTTCTTTTCCTTCCTTTGATAGAATTCAGTTATATTAATTTCGTCTTTGTATTTGGTTTGCAAAATTCTTTATGTGAACTTGTGTGTTGAAGCATATTTTATTGTGTTTGGGGAGAGTCGTTCTCTTTTAGTGCCTTATTATTTAACACACTCACCGATTTGCTTTCCACTCATTTACTTATTGATTGTTTTTTAAAATTTTCGTTGAGTCTTGCAAACATTTAAATAGTTGTTGACTCACAATGACTCTCAGTAACTATTTTTCATGATTTATACTGGACCAACTGCATCTAAATATAATCCCCAGTTTCTATCAGGAGCCAAAGAGTTATAAAACATATGC
Organism: Octopus bimaculoides; assembly: GCF_046866305.1. Classification (NCBI taxonomy): domain Eukaryota; kingdom Metazoa; phylum Mollusca; class Cephalopoda; order Octopoda; family Octopodidae; genus Octopus; species Octopus bimaculoides. The sequence continues at coordinate 11,015,041 of NC_142934.1, read as the reverse complement.
ACTATAAGGATTTAAGAGTTAATATAATCTACAATCTAAAATAACCCACAAATTATACTTTATAGAAATAGGTGTAGGGAATAAATATTAACAATAGACATTATTTTTCTAAAACATTTTCATGAGACAAAAACCCTATTTACCGTAAAGAATTAATAATGATGCCAAAGAATGCTCTAAAGATAATTTTCTTTATGTCTGAAATATCAACTATGAAAACAAATACTTACAATTTACCCCTTAAAAATACATAGTTGTTTTCAGCTGTTGTAGAACACAAAGAATTAACATACATGCCCAATTATGCAGACATGTTTGTGTATGTATTCATTCATGTACTTAGATATCTGGGTGTTTATGATAAAAGAAAGTTAAGATAGTGGATTCAATGATGTGCAAGCATTAATTACGCTTTTGATAGCAATTCCTTTCAGATCAAACACAGATTTACTGAAAAGAAAATTTTTGTATGCAAGTAGCTAGTGTCAAAGAAAGAAAAAAAAATATATATATCTGTTTATTACCAGGAAGAACCCACAATTATTCAAGCCATCACTTAGCTATTTCATCGTGAAAGAAGTTTCCCAGGATCAGGCCAAGCAGGCATGGTGACTTCTTAGAAAATTATTAGAGCAGATAATCTCGATAGAATCTCTTTTCATAGATATCAGAGAAACACTTCTATAGAAGGCAGTCTACGTTTATGCAGGCTAGAATCATTGACTCAGAAAGGGTATGGTTGAAAATTATCTTCAGTAGAGCTGGCAGGCTGCAAGGCCAAGTCGTAACAGTGAACTTAAAGATACTGAAAGAGGGATGTATCCAGGTATAAAAATACCTGAGAAAGGCAGCAATTTAGAAAGATTTAGACAAGTAAAAAAAAATTTTTAACATTTTAGGTGCAAGTGTGGTTGTGTGGTAAGAAATTAACTTCCCAAGTACCTAGTTTTGGGTTCAGTTCCACTGAGTGGCACCTTGGGCAAGTGTCTTCTACTATAAGCTCCAGGTCAACCAATGCCTTGTGAGTGCATTTGGTGGGCAGAAACTGAAAGAAGGGGGCGAGCTGGCAGAAATGTTAGTACGCCGGGCGAAATG